>NC_057804.1:173126158-173135246 GCF_018294505.1 Triticum aestivum
AATGCTTGTCTAAGTGTTGGTCCAAACCGAGCGATGTCCGGCGCCCCCTGGGCAACCAGGGTCTATGCCAACCCGTCGTCTTGCTCATCCGGTGTGCCCTGAGAACGAGATATGTGCAGCTCCTATCGGGATTTGTCGGCACAGCGGGCGGTCTTGCTGGTCTTGTCTTACCATTGTCGAAATGTCTTGTAAACCGGGATTCCGAGTCTGATCGGGTCTTCCTGGGAGAAGGAATATCCTTCATTGATCGCGAGAGCTTATCATGGGCTAAGTTGGGACACCCCTGCAGGGTATAAACTTTCGAGAGCCGTGCCCGCGGTTATGTGGCAGATGGGAATTTGTTAATGTCCGGTTGTAGATAACTTGACACCAGATCCGAATTAAAACGCATCAACCGCGTGTGTAGCCGTGATGGTCTCTTTTCGGCGGAGTCCGGGAAGTGAACACGGTTTTTGGGTTATGTTTGACGTAAGTAGGAGTTCAGGATCACTTCTTGATCATTGCTAGCTTCACGACCGTTCCGCTTGCTCTCTTCTCACTCTTATTTGCGTATGTTAGCCACCATATCATGCTTAGTCGCTGCTGCAACCTCACCACTTTACCCCTTCCTTTCCCATTAAGCTTTGCTAGTCTTGATACCCATGGTAATGGGATTGCTGAGTCCTCGTGGCTCACAGATTACTACAAAGTTGCAGGTATAGGTTATGCGATGATCTTGACGCGAGCGTGATGTTTGCTTGTTTTGGAGTTCTTCTTCTGCTTCTTCTTCGATCAGGGGATAGGTTCCAGGTCGGCAGCCTGGGCTAGCAGGGTGGATGTCGTTTGAGTTCCTGTTTGTGTTTCATCCGTAGTCGGATGATGCTCTTAGGTATTGTGATGTTGTATTCATGTGCCATTGTATGCCTTTTTGTATGTATCCCCATCTATTATGTAATGTCGATGTAATGATATCCACCTTGCAAAAGCGTTTCAATATGCGGTTCTATCCTTGGTGGGACCTTCGAGTCTCTTTAGGATAGTATCGAATATTGGGCGTGACACCGTTAACAGGCTTTTCATGGGCCAGCCCGTTAACTTTTGACCAAGTCAAACGGGCCGGCTTTGTAAAGTAAATGGGCCAGTGGTGGGCCGTGGCACGTGTCGACATATCATAGGCGCCTATCTGACCCACTGACGAGCTGACACGTGTTTCGTCCGGCCAATAAGAATTTTACACGTGGAAATTTCCCATTAGTCGGGGCTGTTAACGGGTTATCGGATCCAAAACCTGACCCTATAGCTTAACGATGTTCCGCTACGGTGGATGCCATGTGTCGGTCACCCTTGACGAAAGCACTTCTGTGACGCGCGATTTATCGTCATGGAAGTGGACACTTCCGTGATGATAATTTTGGTAATGTCATGGAACACTTCTACGACAGCACATGTATGACTATCTTGATTTTGTCATAAAATCATCATGGATGTACATGCATGACAAAAAACGCGACTTATTGTGACAAACACGTATCATCACGGAAGAGTATTTTTTTGTACTGTCCTGCCTCCCGTGGCCGGCTGTGATGTCGCGGAGGCCTCACCACCCCCTACTACTCCCACCGCTGGTCAGGACATCCCTCTACTCACCCACACCCCCTGTTATTCTGCGGCGATGGCAGCCTCACACAGCAACCGAACCAGTGAACCCTCGTACTCCTTTCTGCGTGGGCATCCACTGTCGCGTCTTCCCCAGCCCCGCGTCGTCCCCTTCCTAGGCCACGCCGTCGTCCACCGCCCCGGTGCTCTCGGCGCGGCGTGGCCAACGTGGTCATGGAACGACTTCCATCGGAAGAGTACTGTACATGGAGAGGCTGACAGCTGGGTCCACGGCAGCCGCAAGGAGTTGGCTCCTTATTACGTGCAAAATAATTATTCCTCCACCTAACAGCAGGGACCCATCAGACGGGCCACTGTATTTCGCAAAAAAAATATTTCCCCCTGACTGTTGGGACCCACCAGCTACATCTTCGCACGCAAGGAAGTGCGTCCATATTACGGGCAAAAAAATGATTCGCCCCACTGACTGCTGGGACCCACCAGCTACATCTTCGCACACAAGGAAGTGCCTGATAGTCGGGACCCACCTGGTCGAAGCGTACGTAGCGTTGTCATTCTGGTCGCGAACGTGTACATACATACTAGTTGATGTAGACGTGCACGTGTCGTAGTAGAGGCGCGCACGTAGCATGTACATGTACGTACAACGGCCAGGGTGCAAGAAAGTAAATACGACCACGTACGTACATACGGGCGGGGTCTCGAATGCCTACTCGTGCATACGTACGGCAAGGGCTCGTGTACATGGCTGGGTTGGAACGAAGAAACTGCGTCGTCATCGTGTTCATGGGGAGGCAACAGAATGTGTCGTGTTCATCGGGAGGCAATAGAACGCGTGGGAGCTAGCCGGCTTGGACGGAACAGCTGATGGAAACGAGGCCTGGCGTACCGCAGAACGGAGGAAACAACATTGTGTTTGACTGGCCGCGGTCGAAACGGGATCCTGTTCATCGGGAGGGGTCTGGCATACCGCAAAGCAAAGGAAACCGACTTCTGTTGGACCTCCTACGATCGAAACGGGGTCCTGTTGATCAGGAGGGGTGTGGCGTACCGCAAAATGGAGGAAACGGACTTGTGTTTGAGGGCTACAATCGAAACGGGGGTCCTGTTCATCGGGAGGGGTGTGGTGTACCGCAAAACAGGACTCCATGAGATACTGTCCATCTCCACCGTCGACCTCCTCCAGGCTCCACCTCCGACTGTTCATCCACGGGCTCCTGTTCATCCAGCCTCCACCGCGTGCTACTCCACCGGCTACTGTTCAACTAGCCCTCTCCACAGGGTCCTGTTCAACCACCCCTCCACGGGCTACTGTTCATCCAGCCCTCCACCGGCTACTGTTCAACCAGCCCTCCACGGGGTCCTGTTCATCCAGCCCTCCACAGGGTCCTGTTCAACCAGCCCCAACCGGCTCGATCGATCAGGGTCTTGTTCATCCAACGGCAAGGGCCTCTACTACCATGGGGTCCTGTTCATCCAACCCCCCACCGGGAAGTGTTCATCCAACCCCCCCAGCAACGCTCATTGTTCATCCAGAGGCAGCATCGATCGGCTTCAGTTAGCAGCAGTAGCAAAGGAATCGCTCGATCGCTCGGGTTCAGTAATGCGTAGCCTGCAGTGCAATCGCTCGGGTTCAAGTAGGCGACGCCTCACTCGGGTTCAGTTAGAGCCCAACGCCTCACACCCACGCGCGTACGGTATGACAAAAACGCGCATCGCTCGGCCCCCGACCACCCACCATAACCGGGAACTCCCTAATATTTTCCTCGTCCTTGCTTCTACCATGGTTTTTTGCATCATGGACGGCCCAAAGAATGTCATGCAGCTGCGTCTCCGGCCCGCCCAGGACGAAATGCCCATTTTCTGTCATGATCTTTTGTCATAGAAGTAGGATCCCACCACATCTATGATGATACCAGGTTTTGTCACAATTATCATCATAGAAGTGTCATAAGTATGACAGAATTTTTTTTGTTTGGCCCAAAATGTCATGGATGTGTCTTTTTTGTAGTGTGCATTCATTGCTTTACAGTGTAACTCTGCCAGCATATTCAATGTGCTAACCTATATGGCTGCAACGTCTCATGTTGCAGACTACTCAGATGACAAATAAGGTGTGATAGGTCATTGTCGTGCACTCAGCTATGCCGTTGGAGTTGATGGACTCATTTACCTTTGAAGCTTCCGCAGTTATTTAGTTTAGATGGCCTTCAGCCACATTATTTTGTGTAATCATACTCTTTTTGAGGACTCGATGTAATAAGTGTGTGATTGAACTCTGTTATAATTCCTCGAGTATTGTGTGTGTCAGCATTACCGATCCAGGGATGACACTTAAGCACAGAGACTTCAGTCCATTGGGATCATGGTCGCTACAAGATGGTATTAGAGCACACGCTGACTGTAGGACGCGACCACTAGGAATAAGCCACATGATTTCTCTTCTTTGCTCATTTCTAATTCTCCTCTATTTCTACTCTATAGATGGCGAACCCCAGAACAAGTTCACTTAGCCGGATGACGACACCCCTTTTGAACGACATTTGAAGGAAGTCACTAAGTACCTGAACATCGGACTACCAAGCTTCACTGGGACTTTCTCTGCAACCTTACCGGAAGAGGAGCGCTGGAAGATCAAAGTCTGGTTACCTGGGAGGACATTTGCACCAACAACGGAGCCCATTGATTTCTACTTGGATGGACCAAGCTGGAGTTTGGGAAAGAGCATAGCAGCCCACATCACTTTTGGATGCATATGTGAGGTGTATCACACGGAGTTGGAAAACACCATTTACCAAATATGTGGCCGCCGAGACGAAGAATGGGAGATGATTTGTACCAGGAAGGATGGATCAATTGCAGCTTACATTCAGGAGATGGGTGATCACATTCATCGACAAGAGAATCAACTGTGCTTTAACATGAAGAAGATCAAGAAGCTGATGAAGAAGAATATCGAGCTAGAAGAGGAACTCAAGTTTACACGTGATGGATATGAGGAAGAAATTGCGGTACTACTGGAGAAGCATGAAGATTTGAAGAGGAAGCTAGGACTACCCGTGGAGAACCATAAGCGAGAACTTGCAAAGGAGATCCGTTCAGAGGACTACATCATCTTGGATGATACCGACACAGACAGTGATGCAAATGATGACAGTGATGACGACTACGTTGACGAAGCTGGAGCAGATATCATGGAGTCTTCTTTCGATCAAAATTTCTAGATGACCACCATGTTACTAGTAGTATTCTTCCAAGTAGTTAGCATCGATCGAGTTTGTAATTGTAGTTAGATCGTTTGTGTGAACCTTGTTTGATATTGAATGAAGTGAATTGATTGTGTTTGCCTCATGTGCATATGGGTAGTGAATCTCTCTTAGACCTTATTCTGTTCTGTTTTCTCACCCCTTCTAACCCATCAAATGCCTCCGAGACGTGACAACGGATTCGTGTTCCCACCGGAGCTCACTTAGTTGATCCAGCAGCAGAATGTCGTGTTGCAGATGCTAGTTCAGAACTAGAACCAAGGCAACAACAACAACAACCCGCCGCCACCACCCCTTGTTGACAACCTAGCCCGCTTTCTAAGGTTGAATCCGCCGGTGTTCTCTAGTAGCACCGAGCCGATTGTTGCAGATGATTGGCTCTGCAAGATTGGAAGAGAGCTGACCACTGCAGGATGCACAGATGTGGAGAGAGTGCGCTTTGCCGCACGTCAGCTTGATGGACCCGCAGCATCTTGGTGGGAGAATTTCACCACCACTTACCCCATTGATACAGTTACATGGGATCAGTTTCAGCGGGCTTTCCGCGCTGCATGTTTCAGCAGGAACTATGAGCATGAAGAAGCGCGAGTTTCACAACTTGCACCTAGGAGGTTGTACAGTGGGACAGTATGTGGATGAGTTCAGCAAGTTAGCACGTTATGCCCTAGATGATGTGGCCACAGATGCCGCAAAGCAGGAGAAGTTTCTTGAGGGACTTAATGATGAGCTGAGCATGCAGTTGATGGTGGCAACTTTCAACAACTACCACGAGTTGGTAGACAGGGCCCACATGATAGAAGGCAAGCAGCAACGGATTGACAATCGCAAGAGGAAGTATGGACAGGGGAGGTACACTTCTAGAGCTCAGCAGAAGCCCCGCTATTCCCCGTACTTGGGAGGACATACTCACAACCATGGAGGCCATACACACAATGGAGGAAGTTCACACAACCATAGTGTCCCTAATAATGGCAATGGGAATGGAGGAAGCAACAGTCAGAACCGTTCCAACCCCGCGACACCAACCAAGAGGTATCTAAGTCACATTACTTGTTTCAAGTGCGGGAAGACCGGACATTATGCCACTGAATGTCCTGAAGCCAAGAATGGAAATGGCAATGGAGGTTCTGCAAAGAAGCCCAACCCCTTCACCAAAGGTCGGGTGAACCACATCAGTGTGGAGGAGATTGAGGATCAACTCGACGCAGTTGTCGGTAAGTCTTTGATTAATGCATTTACAACACTTGTTCTTTTCGATACTGGTGCATCTCATTCATTCATATCAAGGGGATTTGTGGATAAGTATAAGTTGCCAACAGTAGCCCTTAAGTCACCTATGTTAGTAAGTTCCCCAAGAGCGGAGTATATGGCTAGTAAGGGATGCTATCAGTTGCCAGTAACCATAGGTAGACATGTTTTCCCCACCGACCTGATTGTTCTGGAGTCACAAGGATTGGATGTGATACTAGGCATGGATTCGCTATCCAAGTTTGAAGGAAAACATCAATTGCGCATGTAAATCAATTCTTCTCACCACCCCAGAAGGAAAGAGGATCAAGTATGTGTCTAGGCATGCGCTGAGGAGGACTCAGGTGAATTCCTTATCAGGAGTTGTTTAGGAGGAAGTACCAGCGTGAAGGATTATCCCGATGTATTTCCGGAGGAGTTACCAAACATGCCACCGGATTGAGACATTGAGTTTTTGATTGAGTTATTGCCAGGCACCGGGCCAATATCCAAGAGACCGTATCGGATGCCCGCAAAGGATCTAGAGGAAATAAAGAAACAGATAAAGGAGTTATTGGAGAAAGGTTATATTCGACCAAGCTCATCACCTTGGGGAGCCCCAGTGCTTCTAGTGGAGAAGAAGGATGGATCATTGAGAATGGTTGTTGATTATCGTGCGCTGAATGAGGTGACGATCAAGAACAAATACCCTCTGCCGATGATCAATGATTTGTTTGACCAGCTATAGGGAGCTAAGATTTTCTCCAAGATTGATCTTCGATCAGGTTATCACCAGTTGAAGATCCGAGAGCAGGATATACCTAAGACAGCCTTTACCATGAGGTATGGGCTATATGAGTATACAATTATGTCATTTGGTTTGACTAATGCCCCTTCCTATGTCATGAGTATGATGAACAAGGTGTTCATGGAGTTTTTGGATAAATTCGTTGTGGTGTTCATTGATAACATATTGGTCTACTCAAAGAATGAGGAAGAGCATAAGGAACATTTGCGCTTGGTTCTCGAGAAGCTCAGGGAACATTAGTTGTATGCCAAGTTCAGCAAATGTGAATTTTGGTTGAAGGAAGTTGGATTTCTCGGACATGTTATATCCATAGAAGGAATAGCAGTAGACCCTACCAAGGTTGCATCTGTCACTAAATGGTTGGCACCCACCTCAGTGGGAGAGACCAGAAGTTTCCTTGGACTCGCAGGTTATTATCGGAGGTTTATAGAGAAATTTCCCAAGATTGTGAAGCCCATGACGGAGTTATTGAAGAAGGACACCAAGTTTAAATGGATTGAGGATTGTGAGGCCAGTTTTTAGGAGTTGAAGAAACATTTGGTTACAGCCCCAGTGATGATTCTCCCAGACCAACACAAGGATTTCCAAGTATATTGCGATGCTTCCCATCGAGGACTTGGAGGTGTGCTAATGCAGGACAGAAGAGTTGTTTCATATGCCTCATGACAGCTTCGACCTTATGAGTTGAATTATGCTGGGCATAATTTGGAGTTAGCAGACGTAGTGCATGCGCTCAAGACATGGAGACACTTTCTCATCGGAAACCGTTGTGATGTTTACACGGATCATAAGAGTTTGAAGTACATCTTCACGCAGAAAGAGTTAAACCTCAGGCAAAGGAGATGGTTGGATCTCATAAAGGATTATGATATGAGATTGCATTATCATCCAAGAAGGCCAATATCGTAGCAGATGGATTGAGCCGCAAGAGTTATGTTAACACACTCATAACTGGAGGATTACCTAAGGAGTTAGCAGACGGCCTTCGAGAGCTACGCTTGGAGATAGTTCCGAGAGGTTATGTTGCAGCATTGGAAATTCAGTCCACTTTGTTGGGTAAGATCAGAGAATCCCAAAAGACGGACAAGGAGATTGCCCTATGCACAGTTCTCCTACAACAACAATTATCAAGCAAGTTTGAAGATGGCCCCTTTCAAAGCTTTGTACGGAAGGAGATGCAGGACACCGTTATCGTGGGATGAAGTTGGAGATCGACAGTTGTTCAGACCAGACTTAATCAAAGACTCTAAAGAGAAGGTTAAGTTGATTCGCGACAGACTCAAGGTAGCCCAGTCGAGGCAGAAAAGTTATGCAGATACTAAACGCAAGGATGTAGCCTATGAAGTCGAAGACAGAGCATATCTTCGTGTGTCCCCACTTCGAGGAGTTAAACGTTTTGGAGTCAAGGGAAAGCTAGCACCATGTTTTGTGGGACCATATAGAGTTTCGGAACGCATGGGAGAAGTTGCATATAAGTTGGAATTACCCAAAGGATTGTTAGGAGTTCATGATGTGTTTCACGTTTCCTAGTTGAAAAAGTGCCACATAGAGATGGCTGACATTCTTGTGAGAGATACAGTGCCACTCGAAGCAATTCAGTTGGATAGTGATCTGACCTATGAAGAGAAGCCAGTCAAGATTCTCGAGTTTTCTAGCCGAGTTACTCACAGCAAGGTTATCAAGTTTTGCAAAGTTCAGTGGAGCCACCATACCGAGGAGGAAGCCACCTGGGAGCGAGAAGAAGACCTACGCAAGGACCACCCAAACCTTTTTGCTGGCCAACCTGACACTACTAGGGAAATGCTTATACACAGGAGCTTAGTAGTAGCGCTTTTAATAAGCAAGCGCTGCTGCTAAGTAGCAGTAGCACTGGGTAAGAAAAAAACGCTACTAATATGAGCATAGTAGTAGCGCTGGGTCTGTAAAATGCGCTACTACTAAAACTGACAGACCGTTCCAAGTATGCAAGGGATACTAGTAGCGCACATTCTTGGAGAGCGCTACTGCTACAGATTTTAGCAGTAGCGCCTTTTATGGACAAGCGCTACCACTATGGTCCCTTATCCAAACCGGCCCACGCGCGTCCTCTCACTCTCCCCCTCACACTCTCATCGCCTCTGTTGCCTCCGTCGCCATCACCGCTGTCCTCCTCCGTCGCCGCCATTCTCCTCCATCGTCGGCATCCTCCTTC
>NC_057804.1:173135626-173198081 GCF_018294505.1 Triticum aestivum
CTCCCCTTCTTGCTCTCTCCTTCTCCCCCTCAAATTTGAATAAGTAATTTGAATAGAATAAAATATGAAATTGAAAAGAATAAGTAAATGTAGGTCTTTTGAATAGAATAGGAAATTTTTAGTAAATGTAGGTTTTTGTTTATATTTTGATTTAGGGTTTTCACTAAGTCCTAAGATGAGGATAATAGTGTTTTTTATATTTTTAGCAAATGTAGGTTTTTGTTTATATTTTGATTTAGGGTTTTTACTAAGTCCTAAGATGAGGATAATAGTGTTTTTGTTTATATTTTTAGTAAATGTAGGTTTTTGTTTATATTTTGATTTAGGGTTTTCACTACTCCTATTTTGAATGCTCAAATTGGAGAGCACTATTTTGAATATTATTTTATTTTTGCAGCCAAATCTCCATGTCGTCGTCGCCGTCGTCCCCATCACAGGCCCCCTCCGACCTTGAGGTGAGACTAGCCAAATCTCCATGTCAATATGAGTCCTATAAGATATTTTGAAATGTTTTTGTTCATATTTTCAACCATTTAAATGCAATGGCCATCAAGTTTGAATGCAAATAGGATATGTCCCCCGAGTGGCCTATGTTTTGCCGGAGTGTTGATTAATTTCCGTTCTGGCAAATTTCAGGCGCTCGATATGTCCTTTTTTAGCAAAGGTCATGCGGGATTTTTCCATGAATTTTGGCATGACTTGTGCTAGAATATGTAGGACATATTGAGTGGCCTGGATTTCCTAGAAACATAATTAAACGACATTTCGGGTTGACTTTAAGTCTATCGAGGCTCCATATATACATGAGAGAGGAAGAAACCCGACTGTTGTCGTGGGGTCGTTTCTCCTTCTTCTCCTTGTGCTAGACCTTTGGCCTAGGGGAAGGAGGAGTAACGACCATCACCGACTATATGAGAGAACAAAGGAGAATGGTGACTGTTGTTGTTGGGGTCGCTTCTCCTTTGTCCCCATGTGCTAGACATTTTGGTTTAATGCACTCGGGGACGAAGGGAGGAGCGACCATCACCAATGGTCAAATATATACACCACGTGAGCTGAGATTTTTCAAAAAAAAGACTCGACGGACCGATAGTCAACCCGTGCTGAATAATAATGATCAAATTTAGTTTTTGTAGTACATATATTGAATTTTAGAAGTTTAATCTTTGAATTATGAACATAGGAAATGTCGCCGGACGGAAGTCCCGGGGAGTGCTCCTGGTGCGGCGACAACCGGGGTTTCTGCGATAGGCCCCACTTGGTAGACGGTCGGCGCTTCAGCATTAAGCTCAAGGAGGCCTTCGATTGTGAAACAATACGATACGACGCAAAGTGTTTTTTCGTAAGTAAGCTCGACTTATACTACTTCAATGTGTAATTTTAGTCTTTTACAATTAGACTAGCTTATCCCATGCCATGCAAGACGCTATGTCTTGGAGAGGATGGGTTTTGAAGATCATTCACCTAAGGACCCATCGTGGTATGGATTTTGAGGTAAATCTATACAATTCTGAGAGCGTATCCAATTTTGGTTGCCCGGATTGGTAAGCACTTTGGAAAGATGTATGATTTTCAAGAGGGTATGTTTGTCACCATGGATCTTGGTGATGCTGACATCAAGGTAGACAATTTGGACATTTGGGTCCTTGTTGATACGCTTCCAATTCTACCGTTATGTGAGTTTCTCAAACATAGTTATTAAGTAATTTATATTGTTTATTTCAAAATAGTTGACAGCTTATTTTCATTCTTCAAAGAATGTGCAGAAGATGGTAGACAAAACCTACTACACCGATGGCTCTGAGTTAACTTATCAGGAGAAAAATCATCTGATCGCATTTCGTACTGGTCTTGAGAATTACAATGTCTATTATCAAACTCCTCCACATTATGGTCAATATGTGCCACTAGTGCACGTGTTGAACTATGCTAACATCCATGGAGATCTCATGGTAAGATTTTTAAGTATTATGATATATATGCATCTTTTGCATAAATTCTTCTAATACTGAACTACATTGCTAACTACAAAGTTATTACTATGTTTTTCAACAGATAACCCCGCATGAGTGTGTGCCTCATCTGATGTTTCCAAAAGGTCGCCTTGATGTTTTGAATATACATCCAGGTCATCCTACGAATCACTCTTGTTCATATCGGATTTCTAAAAGCAATGAAGACATGACCATCAAAGATTAGAACAAATGTATGGCCACTCGTAAGGAGGTACTTGAAAGCAACATTAGGAGAAGTGCAAGAATTGGAGACAGGATAATCTCCATTCTCCATAATGGAGAGTCAGGGCCTATCTTGTGTTATGCTATTTTACCTAAGAGAAGGTAGTAGGTTCTAGCTAATACTCATGATCATGTGCGGTCATGTGCTAAGAACAACTAAGTAGGATTGGTTAGATGACTATGAAGATGATGTGGTATCAAGTAGAAGTTTTATGATCGATGATGATGACTAGGACTTGTTATTATGATACCAATGATGAGTTATTTATTATTATGATCGATGATGCATGATGCTAAGTTGTTATATGAGCATGATAAGTTATTATATATATCAGTAGGTGAAATGAACATGGAATAGATTCAAGTGGAGGCAGCATGTGGTGCACATCGAAAGTACTACTAATCCAAACTAGATCAAGTTTGGATATAGTAGTACTTTCGACATGCACCACATGTTGCCTCCACTTGAATCTACTCCACGTTAATTTCACACACTGTTATATATAATAACTAATCATGGTCATAAAATCATATGATGAAAGTACTATATATAAAACCACAACAAAAATAAGCTGCAATTTAAAAAATACAGGAAAAGGTAGCAGCAGCGCTTTTCTATAGAAATGCTACTGCTACTTACAGCTATCAGCGGCGCTTTTCCAGCACAAGCGCTGCTGCTAACTAGGTATAGCAGCAGCGCTGGCATCCCAGCGCTACTCCTAAGAGTTAGCTGTAGCACCTTAGTAGTAACGCTGGCACAAGCGCTACTAGTAACTCTAAAACCAGCACTGCTGCTAGGGTTTTCCCTAGTAGTGTGAATCTCGAGGGCGAGATTCATCTTAAGTGGGGTAGGTTTGTAACATCCCAATTTTCAATTTGGATGTTATACATAGATCATCATATGCATATCATATTTTGTTTGCACTTTGTTGTGATCCTAGAAATCTTAAGCAACTCAAGGAACCAAGGAGAGAGTTGGAGGTCTCATAAAATTTTCATATTTGAATTTATTTCAAATTTGAAAAGAGGATCAATTTGATTTCAATATTTCTATCCAATTATTTCTACTAAATAAAATAAATGAGAGAGGATAAAATTATTTCCTCAAAATAGAGGAGAAATATTGGAAAGGAAATGTTGAAATCAAATTATTATTTTATTTGTATTTTATTTGCTATTTTATTTGAATTAGATAAAAACATGCATTTTTGAAAATTGCATTTTAGACCAGAAAAATGTTCATCTTGTACTAAATATTAGGTTTGACGGTGAAATTTGTTTTTGGAATTTTTAGAATTTTTATATTTTTTATTAGGATTTTTTTCGCGACGAAATTATTTAAAAAAAAGTCTCAGACTGAACTGGGCCAAAGGCCCAGCCGCCCACTCGCTCGCGTCGCCTTCCCCATGCTGCACAACCGTGCCGCCGCCGGACTCTGATACATCTCCGTCGTATCTACTTTTCCAAACACTTTTGCCCTTGTTTTGGACTCTAACTTGCATGATTTGAATGGAACTAACCCGGACTAAAGATGTTTTCAGCAGAACTGTCATGGTGTTATTTTTGTGCAGAAATAAAAGTTCTCAGAATGACCTGAAAATCCACGGAGCAACTTTTCAGAATTAATAAAAAATACTGGCGAAAGAATTAGCACCAGGGGCCCACACCCTGTCCACGAGGGAGGGGGCGCCCCCCCTGGGGCGCGCCCCCTACCTCGTGGGCCCCCTAGACCTCCACCGACCTCAACTCCAACTTCATATATTCACATTCACAGAGAAAAAAATCAGGGAAAAAGATTCATCGTGTTTTACGATATGGAGCCGCCGCCAAGCCCTAATCTCTCTCAGGAGGGCTGATCTGGAGTCCGTTCGGGGCTCCGGAGAGGGGGATTCGTCGCCGTTGTCATCATCAACCATCCTCCATCACCAATTTCATGATGCTCACCGCCGTGCGTGAGTAATTCCATCGTAGGCTTGCTGGACGGTGATGGGTTGGATGAGATTTACCATGTAATCAAGTTACTTTTGTTAGGGTTTGATCCCTAGTATCCACTATGTTCTGAGATTGATGTTGCTATGACTTTGCTATGCTTAGTGCTTGTCACTTGGGCTCGAGTGCCATGATTTCAGATCTGAACCTATTATGTTTTCATGAATATATGTGATTTCTTGATCCTATCTTGCAAGTCTATAGTCACCTATTATGTGTTATGATCCGACAACCCCGAAGTGACAATAATCGGGATACTTCTCGGTGATGATCGTAGTTTGAGGAGTTCATGTATTCACTAAGTGCTAATGCTTTGGTCTGGCACTCTATTAAAAGGAGGCCTTAATATGCCTTAGTTTCCATTAGGACCCCGCTGCCACGGGAGGGTAGGACAAAAGATGTCATGCAAGTTCTTTTCCATAAGCACGTATGACTATATTCGGAATACATGCCTATGTTACATTGATGAACTGGAGCCAGTTCTGTGTCACCCTATGTTATAACTATTACATGAGGAATCGTATCCGGCATAATTTTCCATCACTGATCCAATGCCTATGAGCTTTTCACATATTGTGCTTTGCTTATTTACTTTACCATTGCCACTGTTACAATTACTACAAAACTGCTTCTATTACTTTTGCTACCGTTACCGTTACTTCCACACTACTTTGCTACTAAATACTTTACTACAGATACTATGTTATCCAGGTGTGGTTGAATTGACAACTCAACTGCTAATACTTGAGAATATTCTTTGGCTCCCCTTGTGTCGAATCAATAAATTTGGGTTGAATACTCTACCCTCGAAAACTGTTGCGATCCCCTATACTTGTGGGTTATCAAGACTATTTTCTGGCGCCATTGCTGGGGAGCATATCTCTATTCTTTGAGTCACTTGGGATTTATATCTGCTGGTCACTATGAGGAACTTGAAATACGAAGGAACTAAGATTTATCCCTCAACTACGAGGGGAGGTAAGGAACTGCCATCTAGCTCTGCACTAGATTCTCCTTCTGTTATGAGTAAACTTGCGACACCTAAACCTGCTTCTACTATGAATTCTGATATGTCGCATGTTATTGATGATTCCACTTTTACTATGCATGATACTTATGATGAAACCACTTCTATGCCTGATACTACTATGCCATTAGGTGAATATCTTGATGAACAACTTGCTAGGGTTAGAGAGAATGAAATTATTGAAACTGATATTATTCAAGATAGTGATGATGAAGGTTCTCCCCCTAAATATGAATTTTCCTGTTGTTCCTGAGGGTTATGTTGTGGATGAAGAAACTGCTGGAGATTTTCTTGCTTGCAATGATAGATCTGATCTTAAGAAGTTATTAGCTAAACTAAAACAGAAAATTATGAATGCTAGAATGAAATATGATCCTGCTTTTGCTACTTCACCTATCTTTGTTACTGATAAGGATTATGATTTCTCTGTCAATCTTGAGATAATTACTTTGGTTGAATCTGACCCTTTTTATGGCTATGAATCTGAAACTGTTGTGGCACATCTTACTAAATTAAATGATATAGCCACCCTATTCAGTAATGATGAGAAATCTCGCTACTATTATATCCTTAAGATACTTTTGTTCTCATTAAAGGGTGATGCTAAAACTTGGTTTAATTCTCTTAATCCTGGTTGTGTGCATAGTCCCGAGGATATGATTTATTACTTCTCTGCTAAATATTTCCCTGCTCATAAGAAACAAGCCGCCTTGAGGGAAATATATAATTTTGTGCAAATTGAAGAAGAGAGTCTCCCACAGGCTTGGGGGAGGCTTCTCTGATTACTTAATGCTTTGCCTGATCATCCTCTTAAGAAAAATGAAATACTTGATATCATTTATAATGGACTAACTGATGCTTCCAAAGACCATTTGGATAGTTGTGCTGGTTGTGTTTTCAGGGAAAGAACAGTCGATCAAGCTGAATTGCTATTGAATAATATGTTGACTAATGAAAATAATTGGACACTTCTAGAGACAACTCCTGAGCCAATTCCTGAGCCGACTCCTAAACTAACTCCGAAGAAAAGAGGTGTTCTGTTTCTCAGTCCTGAAGATATGCAAGAGGCAAAGAAATCTATGAAAGAAAAATGTATTAAAGCTGAAGATGTTAAGAATTTACCTCCTGTTGAAGAAATACATGGCCTTAATATACCACCTACTGAAGAAACACATGGTCTTGATAACCCGACACAGGTAGTAAAGGTAAATTCTCTCTATAGATATGATAAGGTTGAAATCCCGTCTACTAAGTTTTCTAGCCAATGCTTGGATGAATTTGATGACTTTATGGCTAGACAAGAAAACTTCAATGCATATGTTGGTAGACAATTAAAGAGTAATGCTTACATGATTGGACACTTGAGTGATTATATGGCTAGAGTTAAGGGAGAACTTAAACTCATTAGTAAATATGCTTCTATGGTTACCACTCAAGCAGAACAAGTACTTAAACCTCAAAGTGATTTGCTCGATAAATTAAATAATAAACATGACTTTGTTGTTAGAGTGGCTACTAGAACGGGTAAAATGACTCAGGAACCTTTGTATCCTGAAGGCCACCCTAAGAGAATTTTGCAAGATTCTCAGAGAAATAATGTTGATGCACCTAGTCCTTCTAAAAAGAAGAAAAAGAAAAATGATAGGACTTTGCATGCTTCTAGTGAACCTGTTGTAGACACACCTGAGAATCCCAATGATATTTCTATTTTTGATGTTGAAACACAATCTGGTAATGTACATGAACCTAGTGATAATGTTAATGATGATGTTCATGTTGATGCTCAACCTAGTAATAATAATGATGTAGAGATTGAACCTGCTGTTGATCTTGATAACCCACAATCAAAGAATCAACATTATGATAAGAGAGACTTTGTTGCTAGGAAGCACGGTAAAGAAAGAGAACCAAGGGTTCAGAAACACATGCCTTTTCCTCCTAACCCATCCAAGAAAAATGATGATGAGGATTTTGGGCGCTTTGCTGAAATGATTAGACCTATCTTTTTGCATATGCGTTTGACTGATATGCTTAAAGTGAATCCTTATGCTAAATACATGAAAGATATTATTACAAATAAAAGAAAGATACCGAAAGCTGAAATTTCCACCATGCTTACTAATTATACTTTTAAAGGTGGGATACCTAAGAAACTTGGAGATCCAGGAGTACCAACTATACCATGTTCCATTAAAACAAGCTATGTTAAAACTGCTTTATGTGATCTTGGAGCCGGTGTTAGTGTTATGCCTCTCTCTTTATATCGTAGACTTGAATTGAATAAGTTGACACCTATTGAAATATCTTTGCAAATGGCTGATAAATCAACCGCTATACCTGTCGGTATTTGTGTGGATGTGCCTGTTGTGGTTGCAAACGTTACTATCTTAACGGACTTTGTTATTCTTGATATTCCCGAGGACGATAGTACGTCGATTATCCTTGGTAGACCCTTTTTGAATACTGCAGGGGCTGTTATTGATTGCAACAAAGGCAATGTCACTTTTCATGTTAATGGTAATGAGCATATGGTACACTTTCCGAGGAAACAACCTCAAGTTCACAGTATCAATTCTATTGGAAAAATTCCATCAATTATTATTGGAGGTTTTGAATTTCCTCTTCCTACTGTCAAGAAGAAATATGATATTCTTATTATTGGGGATGTGCATATCCCCATTGAGGTAACCTAGTGTTATTAGAAATTTCTCCGGTTCCATGCGATTCGAATGAGTTTGTTAACAAGACTTGATCTACCTTGTTAGTGGATTCCTTTTGATGATCATGAGATGGATGAAGTTAGAAGGCACATCCTTCTGTACCCTCCTTTTACTTTCTGTTATTTAGATTAAATAAAGTAAAAATAGCATTTCCTGTCTGTTTTCTGAATTATCCATGCAATAAAAAATACCCTAAAAATAAAAGTTCTCCAAATGCCCTGCAAATTTAATATGATTTTTTCTGGAATATTTGAGAATATCTGGCACTGAAAACACAGCAAGGGGAGCTGGCACCTGACCACGAGGGTCAGGGGCGCACCCTACCCCCTGGGCGCGCCCCCTGCCTCGTGGGCCCATGGTGCCCCCCCTCCACTTATTCCTGCACCCATGCTCTTCTTCTTCCTCCCAAAAAAATCACTATCCAGCTCAAGCACGAGTTCTAGCTCATTTTGCTACCATTTTCGATCTCCTTGCTCAAAGCTCCATTCACAAAACTGCTTTGGGGATTGTTCTTTGGTATGTGACTCCTCCAATGGTCCAATTAGTTTTTGTTCTAGCGCTTTATTCATTGCAATTTTTTGCTGCCTAGGTGACGCTGTTCTTGAGCTTGCATGTCAAATTTATATGGTCCCAAGTAGTTCTAATGCATGATATAGTCTCTAGGCACTTGTGGGAGTAGTTGCTATCAATATTGTTGAGTTTGGTTCACTTTTATTTTGAGTTACTAAAAATTTCAGAAATTTTTCAGAGGAAGAAATATGTCTAGGAAAATGTACCAAGGTGGTTCTTCAAGGAAGCAAGGACCCAAGCTCGCAATACGTGAGCAGGACGATGAACCACCGAGGGAAGCTTATGTGCGGCCTTGTGAATGTCCGTCAGAGGAGTTTATGGTCAAAGCAGGCATCAAGGATGAATTTGACGCATATGTGCATAATGCTGATCTTGGGGAATTCATGCAAGATAAGTGCCCTCAATACTACCATTTAACTGATTCCTTTGTGAGAAGGTTTAAATTTACATCTTTGCGTAATTCTCGTAATGTCCTGTTTGATCTTTATGATAAATCATATACCATGGAGCTAGAAGATTTTACTACTGCTTGTAAACTCCTGCAGTGGGGCGGTGTTAATGAACCTCGTAAATCTGAATATAAAGACTTCCTTGCTATTATCACTGTGGGAGAATCTAGAGAAATAGCACAAGCTACCATAGGGAGCATTCATTTTCCTTCTATACATTACTTTGCTCTCTTCATAGGTAGATGCATTAACGGTAAAGATGAAGCTTGTCACATGTGTGTCCCTGATCTTTGTGTTCTCAAGAGTGTTGTATTAGGTGATAAACAATATAACTTGGGGGCAATTGTTGCATGTAGGTTGCATAATAATGGTTTAGATGGAGACTTGTTTGGAGGGATTTATGCGACCCATGTGGCTAGTTATCTTGGTATACCCATACATTAAAATGATAGGGAGTTGCCTCCTGCTTATTTAGATTACAATGCCATGGTTAATCATCATTTTCTTGAGAGGAATGAACAATTCCTCCAGTATCGACTAATCTTTGACAGACGTCGCGCTGTCCATATTACTCTCCCTGCTCCTGCCTTCTTTGACTATCAGGCAAAAGGAAGATATGTTATCACCAGGGAGGAGGCAAATGAGTACGAGAGGAGGACGGAGGCAGCTCGCCGCCATCCTGCAGCTCGTGAGGCAATGATTGTTGCATCTTAGTACGACCCCAGTTACAACTTCGGATATCCACCAGGCCATCCATGGGCATAGACCAACTTAAGACAAAAGCCTAAGCTTGGGGGAGTACGTATTTCTCACCGATATTACATTCACGTTCACACACACATGCTAGTGGTCGGTGCTCATACTTTTTCATTGTACTATCCATGCTAGTTTATTTTCTTTTTCTAGCTTTCTTCTTGTGTGTTTGATAAACCTTAAGAAAAACCAAAAAAAATAGTTAGCTTACTTTCCATGCTTGTGGCAGTAATTAAAAGAAAACCCAAAATGATTTCTCGTTCTTCTTTTGCTTGTTGGGAGCTTTCCCGTGTAAATAATTTTATTTCTTTTCTTTCCTTTGGGGGTCGAGAGGAGAAGACCATGATGAAAATGTTTAGTGGCTCTCATATACATGATTGTTGATTTAACCAAGAGCCATATTACCTTGTATTCTCCCTTGAATTGAATGCTTGCAGATTCTAGCTTAGTCCAATGCACATGCACTATTATTATTATCCACATCGTTCGGTCGTGCAAGTGAAAGGCAATAATGACGATATATGATGGACTGGCTGAGATGAGAGGAGCTGGTATGAACTCGATCTCTCTTGTTTTTGTAAATATGATTAGTTCATCATTCCTGATTCAGCCTATTATGAATAAACATGTTTGCGATGACAATTAGAGATTATAGTTGCTTATTCCATGCTTAATTAGCTAGGAGTTTATAATGGTTTACCTTGCGTGCCAACATGCTATTAAAATGGTTGTTATGTGGTATGATAGGGTGGTATCCTCCTTTGAATGATTCAAGTGACTTGACTTGGCACATGTTCATGCATGTAGTTGAAACAAAATCAACATAGCCTTCACGATATTTATGTTCATGGTGGATTATATCCTACTCATGCTTGCACTCAGTGTTGATTAATTTTAATGCATGTTCATGACTGTTGTCGCTCTCTAGTTGGTCGCTTCCCAGTCTCTTTCTAGCCTTCACCTGTACTAAGCGGGAATACTGCTTGTGCATCCAAACTCCATAAACCCCAAAGTTATTCCATATGAGTCCACCATACCTTCCTATATGCGGTATCTACCTGTCGTTCCAAGTAAATTTGTATGTGCCAAACTCTAAACCTTCAAACGAAATTCTGTTTTGTATGCTCGAACAACTCATGTATCAACTAGGGTTGTCTGTATCTTCCATGTTAGGCGGGTTATTCTCAAGAGGAGTGGACTCCGCTCCTCATTCACGAGAAAATGGCTGGTCACCGGGATGCCCAGTCCCATGCTTAAATCAAAATAATTGCAAACAAAACTCCCCCAGGATTGTTGTTAGTTGGAGGCACCCGTTGTTTCGGGCAAGCCATGGATTGATGTTTCTTAGTGGTGGGGGAGTATAAACTTTACCATTCTGTTTGGGAACCGCCTATAATGTGTGTAGCATGGAAGATATCGAGATAGTTGTTATGTTGACAGTGAAAGTATACCGCTCAAAATGTTATTTATCTCTATTTCAAAATCGAGCTCTGGCACCTCTACAAATCCCTGCTTCCCTCTGCGAAGGGCCTATCTATTTACTTTTATGTTGAGTCATCACCCTCTTATTAAAAAGCACCCGCTGGAGAGCACCGCTGTCATTTGCATGCATTACTATTAGTTTATATTGGGTATGACTATGACTGGATCTCTTTTACCATGAATTACAATGTTTAGTCAGTCCTTGATCTTTAAAGGTGCTCTGCATTTATGTTTTGCGGTCTCAAAAAGGGCTAGCGAGATACCATCTTGTTATATGATATTATGATTGTTTTGAGAAAGTGTTGTCATCCAAGATTTATTATTATTGCTCGCTAGTTGATTATGCCATTGATATGAGTAAACATGAGACCTAAGTGTTATTGTGAATGTGTTTAGTTCATAATCTTTGCTGAAAACTTGAATGCTGGCTTCACATATTTGCAACAACAAGAGCAAATAGAGTTTGTAAAAGTTTTTCTTTATCACTTTCAGTTTGTCAACTGAATTGCTTGAGGACAAGCAAAGGTTTAAGCTTGGGAGAGTTGATACATCTCGTCGCATCTACTTTTCCAAACACTTTTGCCCTTGTTTTGGACTCTAACTTGCATTATTTGTACGGAACTAACCCGGACTGACGCTGTTTTCAGCAGAACTGCCATGGTGTTATTTTTGTGCAGAAATAAAAGTTCTCAGAATGTCCTGAAAATCCACGGAGCAACTTTTCAAAATTAATAAAAAATACTGGTGAAAGAATCAGCACCAGGGGGCCCACACCCTGTCCACGAGGGTGGGGCGCGCCCCCCACTAGGGCGCGCCCCCTGCCTCGTGGGCCCCCTGGACCTCCACCGACCTCAACTCCAACTCCATATATTCATGTTCGTGGAGAAAAAAAACATAGAAAAAGATTCATCGCGTTTTACGATACAGAGCCACTGCCAAGCCCTAATCTCTCTCGGGAGGGGTGATCTGGAGTCCGTTCGGGGCTCCGGAGAGGGGGATTCGTCGTCGTCGTCGTCATCAACCATCCTCCATCGCCAATTTCATGATGATCACCGCCATGCATGAGTAATACCATCGTGGCTAGGCTTGCTGGACGGTGATGGGTTGGATGAGATTTACCATGTAATCAAGTTACTTTTGTTAGGGTTTGATCCCTAGTATCACTATGTTCTGAGATTGATGTTGCTATGACTTTGCTATGCTTAATGCTTGTCACTAGGGCCCGAGTGCCATGATTTCAGATCTGAACCTATTATGTTTTCATGAATATATGTGAGTTCTTCATCCTATCTTGCAAGTCTATAGTCACCTATTATGTGTTATGATCCGACAACCCCGAAGTGGCAATAAACGGGATACTTCTCGGTGATGACCGTAGTTTGAGGAGTTCATGTATTCACTAAGTGCTAATGCTTTGGTCCGGTACTCTATTGAAAGGAGGCCTTAATATCCCTTAGTTTCCATTAGGACCCCGCTGCCACGGGAGGGTAGGACAAAAGATGTCATGCAAGTTCTTTCCCATAAGCACGTATGACTATATTCGGAATACGTGCCTACATTACATTAATGAACTGGAGCCAGTTCCGTGTCACCCTATGTTATAACTATTACATGAGGAATCGCATCCGACATAATTATCCATCACTAATCCAATGCCTACGAGCTTTTCACATATTGTGCTTTGCTTATTTACTTTACCGTTGCCACTATTACAATTACTACAAAACTGCTTCTGTTACTTTTGCTACCGTTACCGTTACTTCCATACTACTTTGCTACTAAATACTTTGCTGCAGATACTAAGTTATCCAGGTGTGGTTGAATTGACACCTCAACTGCTAATACTTGAGAATATTCTTTGGCTCCCCTTGTGTCGAATCAATAAATTTGGGTTGAATACTATACCCTCAAAAACGAATGTGATCCCCTATACTTGTGGGTTATCAGACTCCGAGGAGTCCGGGAACTCCCCGCCGCCGCCGACCCCTCCTCCAAGTCGGATCCCCCTGGGACCCCCTTTATAAGGGCCGGGACCCGACCTCCCTCGCCTCCTCATCACACCACCGCTGCAGCGCTGCGCCACCGCCGTCCGAGCCGCCCACGTCGTCCGCTCGCGCCGCCGCCCGCCGCTGCTAGGTGTCGCCGTCGCCGCGCCGCCTCACTGTTGCCCCACCGCCGCCGATCTGATCCAATCCGCCGCCAGTTTTTTTGCGAACTGGTATAACCGCCAAAAACCCTCCCGTTTTTTTAGGTTTTTCCCGGTTTAGTTTTAAACCGGTTTATTTTATTAGGTTAGTTTATTAGCGAACGTTCATTCGTATAGATCTGTTAGTGAACGTTTTCATTCGTTAGTTTCCGTTAGCGAACGTTTGTTTCGTAGATTTTTCTTGTTAGTTTTATTTTCATCCAGGGACCTATCTGCGAATAGTTTTCTCACGATTTGGCCCCTGATCTTAAAACTGGCATAACTTTTTGCTTGTTTATCCAAATTAGATGAAACCAACTCCTAAATCTATGTAACGATCTCTTCTTTCCACTTAACCGACTTGAACATGATTTTGACAAATTAAAAATTGAGTTTAGTATAGATTAGTATTCGATCTTGTTTCGTTTGTATCTTGAGTTTCGTAACTCCGTTTGAGTTGTCTCTTTTTGCAAATCATAGCTAATCACATGAACCTACTGCTAAGACCTAATCCACATGAAAATAATGTTGTTAGGTTTTGTTTTCTGTTTAGTTTAGACGTTTGCTTGTTTCGAGTTTGATTTGGATCTTCTCTCGTTTTCTCTCTGTTTTGTTTGAGAGATTGTTTATGTATTCTACTGTTTGTCTATGCTAGATTACCCGGAGTGTGAAGCTTGTTACTATGAACCTCTAGAGTTTGCAGATCATCAGCAAGGCAAGTTACACTTTGATCATACTCTTCTATACCCAGTTTTTACTATGCATTAGTTTTGCCCCTCAAATATTTGCATAAGTAGGATTGGGAACATGTGGTTTGGTTGTAGTATTATGAGGTAGGAACCTAATACCGTTTGATCACCCCGGGAATATATGTTATGCTCTATTATTGCTTAGACATGCTCGTAGATGGGGATTGGATCATGATACACATGGAAGTTATGAGAGTTATTAATCTTGGATAACATTAAGGTGGCAACTTTAATACACATCTGGGTGGATTGGTTGGGGCACCTGGAGAATCCAGTGTTTGTCCATTTGGGAAATCCCAGAGTACCCGTGTGATTTTTCCTCAGTTCGCCACCAAGGCTCAAAGGGATCATATGATATTTCATGCCTGGAAACTTTCGCGTGCAGCCACAAGCCATTATGGGCTCTAACGTAGTTGAGTAAGTTGTATGAGCTCTCGAAGAGGTGGACTAGCAGATGTAGGGGAAAGTAGGTATACCAGTCCACCCGAAGTAGATAGTTAATGCTTCAGAAAGACTATGTCTCGATCTTCCGATCATGGATACGGTAGAGTCTTGTGGGGAAAAGTGCGCAACCTCTGCAGGGTGTACAAACTAATCATGGTTAGCCGTGTCCCCGGTTATGGACATCTTGAGTATCTGGAATTGGATATTATTATTGATCTCATCACTCCTTAATTAATTGAATTGGGTTTAATGATGATACTTGTTTAATTGGGATTTGAGTTGGAGGAACCTTCTCAAATATTGGAGCAATTTGGGAGTAGATTAAATAAATTTATTCCTTTGTTGTTGGGAAAAACTAGCTTTATGCAAAAACCATAAACTTAAAGACTCCACCAGCCAAATATTGCATGTAGATATAGTTCTTGCATTCATTGCTTTACAGTGTAACTCTGCCAGCATATTCAATGTGCTGACCTACACGGCTGCAATGTCTCATGTTGCAGACTACTCAAACAACGAATAAGGTGTGATAGGTCATTGTCGTGCTCTCAGCTATGCCGTTGGAGTTGATGGACTCATTTACCTTCGAAGCTTCCACAGTTATTTAGTTTAGATGGCATTCAACCACATTATTTTGTGTAATCATACTCTTTTTGAGGACTTGATGTAATAAGTGTGTGATTGAACTCTGTTACAATTCCTTGAGTACTGTGTGTGTCAGCATTACCGATCCAGGGATGACACTTAAGCACAGAGACTTCGGTCCATTGGAATCGTGGTCGCTACATGGGCATCCCGGTTACCAGCCATTTTCTCGTGAATGATGAGCAGAGTCCACTCATCGTGAGAATAACTCACCTAGCATGGAAGATACTGACAACCCCTAGTTGCTACATGAGCGATTCGGGCATACAAAACAGATTATTATTTGAAGGTTTAGAGTTTGGCACATGCTAATTTACTTGGAACGGCAGGTAAATACCGCATATAAGTAGACATGGTGACACTCATGGAAGAAACCTGATTGAAGGATTTTGGATGCACAAGCAGTATTCCCGCTAAGTACATGAATTTTGGCTAGCAAAAGATTCTAAATAGCAAGCACCACATGTTGGAGGATCCATAACAATATAACTTCTATACAAATGTACCCAAGCATAACTCATTATGTTGTCTTCCTTGTTCAACTTCAACTAATTTTCTCAGGTTTGAAAATATTTAATGGGGCTCACAATCATAGAAGATGTCCAAGATAGTATATTTATATGTGAAATCTCTCTTCCTTAAATATTCTTTCATGAATTGTTCAAGTGACCAATACTATATGTTTGCTAAAAAATTACCACCTCTACTTCTTATATGTGAAGTCATTACTCCCCATGGTATAAGCATATGAAACATATATAAATTCAGATTTATGATATTCAATTCATTCAACCATTTATTCATGAGATATAAGTGAAGCACGAGAGTAAAGGACAAACTACTCCAAAAAGATATAAGTGAAGATCAATGAGTAGTCAAATAATTATTTAGCTATGTGAAGACTCTTTCTCATTTAATTTTTTTAGATCTAATGTATTTTGTTAAAACAGCAAGCAAAACAAAATAAAATGACATTGCAAGGATAACACATATCATATGAAGAAGCAAAAACTTAGGCTCAACCAAATCTGACTGATAGTTGTTGAAGAAGAAAGGTGGGATGCCAACCGGGGCATCCCCAAGCTTAGATGCTTGAGACTTCTTGAAATATTGATTAGGGATGCCTTGGGATCCCCAATCTTGAGCTTTTGTGTCTCCTTAATTCCTCTCATATCACAGTTTCCCTAAATCTTAAAAACTTCATCCACACAAAACTCAACAAGAACTCGTGAGATAAGTTAGTATAAATCAATGCAAAACCTTATCATTTTTACTGTAGCAAATCACTGAAATTATTATTTGATATTGCCTACTAAATGCCTCTGCATATTTAATACTCCTATATTCAAATAGAATCATTAAACAGACAAACATACGCAAACAATGCAAACATAACAGCAATCTATCTAAACAGGACAATCTGGAAAGAATGCAAGAGGAATCATACTTCCCTAACTCCAAAAATTCTGAATAATTACCACATTGTAGAAAATTTGTTTTACCTTACTGTGTAAAAATTTCAAGATTTTATCATATTCTAACTATTCACTAATATTCAAAAAATAACAGCAAACTTTCTATTTTCAAACAACAACATAAAGACTTGTAAAATAAGCATGGTAAAGGCTATACTTGACCTTTTTATTAACTAAATATATATATAACATGTCTCTAAATAACATCAAGCAAATATAAACAAAATAAAATGACACTCCAAGCAAAACACATATCATGTGGTGAATAAAAATATAGCCTCAAGTAAGGTTAGCGATAGACAAAGACGAAAGAGGGGACGCCATCCGGGGCATCCCCAAGCTTAGTTGCTTGGTTGTTCTTGAATATTACCTTGGGGTGCCTTGGGCATCCCCAGGCTTAGGCTCTTTCCACTCCTTGTTCCTTAGTCCATCAAAACTTCACCCAAAACTTGAAAACTTCACAACACAAAACTCAACAAAAAATCTTATGAGATCTGTTAGTATAAGAAAGCAAATCACCACTTAGGTACTGTTGTGAACTCATTCTAAATTAATATTGGTGTTATATATACTGTATAGCAACTTCTCCATGGTTCATACCCTCCTATACTACTCATGGATTCATCAAAATAAGCAAACAACACAATGAAAACATAATCTGTCAAAAATAGAACAGTTTGTAGCAATCTGGAAGCTTTGTATACTCCTCTAACTCCAAAAATTATGAAAACTTAGGACAACGTAGGCAATTTGTATATCAATCATGTGTAAAAAATTCAGATCAAAAGCACGTTCCAGTGAATTTTCAAAATTCCTGGACTGAGAGCAAAAGTTTCTGTTTTTGCACAGAATCAAGTCAACTATCATCCACACTATCCCAAAGGCTTCACTTGGCACTTTATTGAAACAAAATCTATCAAACATGATTACTAAAGTAGCTTAATCATGTGAACACACAAAAATAGTAGGGGTAAAAGGTTGTCTCCCAACAAGCGCTTTTCTTTAATGCCTTTTTAGCTAGGCATGATGATGTCAATGATGCTCACATAAAAGATAAGAATTGAAACATAATGAGAGCATCATGAAGCATATGACTAACACATTTAACTCTAACCCACTTACTATGCATATGTATTTTGTGAGCAAACAATTTATAGGAACAAGAATCAACTAGCATAGGAAGGCAAAACAAGCATAACTTCAAGATTTTCAACACATAGAGAGGAAACTTGGTATTATTGGAATACGTAAAAGCATATGTTCCTCTCTCATAGTAATTTTTAGTAGCATCATGAATGAATTCAACAATATAAATATCACATAAAACACTCTTTTCATGATGCATAAGAATATAATTTTTATTACTCTCCACATAAGCAAATTTCTTCTCATGAATAGTAGTGGGAGCAAACTCAACAAAATAACTATCACGTGAGGCATAGTCCAGTTGAAAATTAAAATCAAGATGAAAAGTTTAATGGTTATCATTATTCTTTATAGCATACATGTCATCACAATAATCATCATAGATAGCAACTTTGTTCTCATAATCAATTGGAACCTCTTCTGAAATAGTAAATTCATCACTAAATAAAGTCACGACCTCTCCAAATCCACTTTTATAATTATCACAATAAGATTCAACACCCTCCAAAATAGTGGGATCATTACTTCCTAGAGTTTACACTCTTCCAAACCCACTTTCATCAATATAATCATCATTCATAGGAGGCATGCTTTCATCAAAATAAATTTGCTCATCAAAATTTGGGGGACAAAAAAATCATATTCATCAAACATAGCATCCCCAAGCTTGTAGCTTTGCATATCATTAGCATCATGGATATTCAAAGAATTCATACTAACAATATTGCAATCATGCTCATAATTCAAAGATTTAGTGCCCAACATTTTATTGAGTTCTTCTTCTAGCACTTGAGCACAATTTTCCTTTCCATCATTTTCACGAAAGACATTAAAAAGATGAAGCATATGAGGCAACCTCAATTCCTTTTTTTGTAGTTTTTCTTTTATGAACTAAACTAGTGATAAAACAAGAAACTAACAGATTCAATTGCAAGATCTAAAGATATACCTTCAAGCACTCACCTCCCCGGCAACGACGCCAAAAAAGAGCTTCTTTGACGGGATGTGAATGCTGCTTACGTAGCCTCCCTGGCAACAGCGCCAGAAAAGAGCTTGATGACTACTATGCAACCTTCTTCTTATAGACTCATGTTGGGCCTCCAAGCGCCGAGTTTTGTAGGACAGTAGCAAATTTCTCTCAAGCGGATGACCTAAGGTTTATCAATCCGTGGGAGGCGTAGGATAAAGATGGTCTCTCTAAAACAACCCTGCAACCAAATAACAAAAAGTCTCTTGTGTCTCCAACACACCCAATACGATGGTAAATCGTATAGGTGCACTAGTTCGGCAAAGAGATGGTGATACAAATGCAATATGGATAGTAGATATGGTTTTTTGTAATCTGAAAATATAAAAGCAACAAGGTAGCAAGTAACAAAAGTGAGCGAAAATGATATTGCAATGCTTCGAAACAAGGCCTAGGGTTCATACTTTCACTAGTGCAAGTTCTCTCAACAATGATAACATGATCATGTAACAATCCCTCAACAAAGTCACTAATAAGGGAGAACAAACGAAGAGATTATTGTAGGGTACGAAACCACCTCAAAGTTATTCTTTTTGATCGATCTATTGAGCTATTCTTGTATGTGTCACAAATAACCCTAGAGTTCGTACTAAAATAACACCTTCAGACACACATCAACCAAAATCCTAATGTCACCTAGATACTCCAATGTCACCACAAGTATCCGCGAGTTTGATTATACGATACACATCACACAATCTCAGATTCATCTATTCAAACCAACACAAAGAACTTCAAAGAGCGCCCCAAAGTTTCTACCGGAGAGTCAAGACGAAAACGTGTGTCAACCCCTATGCATAAGTTCATAAGGTCATAGAACCTGCAAGTTGATCACCAAAATATACATCAAGTGGATCACATGAATATCCCATTGTTACCACAGATAAGCACATGCGAGACATACATCAAGTGTTCTCAAATTCTTAAAGACTCATTCCGATAAGATAACTTCAAAGAAAAAACTCAATCCATTACAAGAAGGTAGAGGGGGAGAAACATCATAAGATCCAATTATAATAACAAAGCTCGCGATACATCAAGATCATGCCAAATCAAGAACACGAGAGAGAGAGAGAGAGAAAGAGAGAGAGAGAGAGAGAGAGAGAGAGATCAAACACATAGCTACTGGTACATACCCTCAGCCCCGAGGATGAACTACTCCCTCCTCATCATGGAGAGTGTCGGGATGATGAAGATGGCCACCGGTGATGGTTTCCTCCCTTCGGCAGGGTGCCGGAACAGACTTCCGATTGGTTTTCGTGGCTACAGAGGCTTGCGGCGGCGGAACTCCCAATCTAGGTTTATTTGTGGGGGTTTATATATTTATAATAATTTTTGGCGTCGGGATAAGTCAGGGGTGTCCACGAGGAGCCTACAAGACCGAAGAGTGCGCCCTGGGGGGGGGGCACGCCCTCCACCTTGTGGATGACTCGGGACTCTTCTGGCCCAACTCTTTTACTTCGGGGGCTTCTTCTGGTCCATAAAAAATCACCGTAAATTTCCAGGTCAATTGGACTCCGTTTGATATTCCTTTCCTGTAAAACTCAAAAACAAGGAAAAACAGAAAACTAACACTAGGCTCTAGGTTAATAGGTTAGCCCGCAAAATAATATAAAATATCATATGAATGCATATAAAATATTCAAGATGGATAATATAATAGCATGAAACAATCAAAAATTATAAATATATTGGAAGCGTATCACTCGCTCCAGTATTAGTAATCGTCGCTAGATGGTTCACAGAACTAGATGCATTTTTTTTTACTTCTGGTGTTCTTTATACTAACCTATAATACTATGATTTTTTTTAGGAATGGGGCTGCGTTATGAAAGTACTCCCTCCGTTCCAAAATAAATGACCCAACTTTGTACTAACTTTAGTATAAAGTTGGGTCATCTATTTTAGAATGGAGGGAGTAGTATTATACACTAATCCTTTCATCTCATAATATAAGATGTTTTTTGACACTACACTAATATCAGAAAATATTTTACATTATGGAACGGAGGGAGCACTTTTTGAGGAATAATAAGAGCACAGCGGTGACAATGGTGGCAACGCCGCACGGCTCGCTCGGATTTGGTCAAATAGTGCTTGGGCCGAAACCCTAGCTCCCTCCTCCTCCACCTCACTCAAGTCAGAGTCACTGGGACTTCAAAGTCCCCATAGGCTGGAAGAAGCCCTGTGTTCAAGGCCCACATAGAGTCCAACTGATTCCTGTCAACCCAGATCCTTTCAGCATGGTCCCACATGTCATAGATACTGCTGCCCGGAACCCTAACGCCTCCACGCTATATAAACGATCTCTCGTCTTCTTCGTCGCCTCTCCGCCGCCACCCGAAACCCCGACCCGCGCCGCCTCGCCGCCGCGCTACCAGCAGCCAAGCACACCGCCGCGCTCACAGCAACCAAGCACACCGCCGCAGCCACCATGGCAGCCGTTCTCACCCGCCCGACGCCGGGCACCGTCCAGTGCTTCGGCCGGAAGAAGACCGCCGTCGCCGTGGCCTACTGCAAGCCCGGGCGCGGCCTCATCAAGGTCAACGGCGCGCCGATCGAGCTCATCCGCCCTGAGATGCTCCGTCTGAAGGCCTTCGAGCCGATCCTGCTTGCCGGCAGGTCCCGCTTCAAGGACATCGACATGCGCATCCGCGTTCGCGGCGGCGGGAAGACGAGCCAGATCTACTCCATCCGCCAGGCCATCGCCAAGTCGCTCGTCGCCTACTACCAGAAGTACGTCGACGAGGCGGCCAAGAAGGAGGTGAAGGAGATCTTCGGCCGCTACGACCGGACGCTCCTCGTCGCCGACCCGCGCCGCTGCGAGCCCAAGAAGTTCGGCGGTCGTGGCGCCCGCGCGCGTTTCCAGAAGTCTTACCGTTGATCTCTGCGAGAAGTCCTCTTGGGTATGGCGACGGTGGCGTACTGCTTGTCTACTTATCTATCTACCTTTTGCGGCTAGTAGTTTCCCATCTTTTTGTCAACGAAATGGATTGTGAGGTGCCCGTGCAATATCATTTTGCTTCATGCCTAGTTAAAGGGATTATGTTATGTTTATCATTATGTTAATGATGAGACTGGACGTTCGGATAAACTTTTCTTAATTGCTTGGACCTGTTTGCGCGTGAATTTTAGTTGATCTGATAGTACAAGCTTTGCACATAACAAGAGTTGCGATATGCCGATCATTTTGTGGACTAGTGTTTGGTTTTATATTGGAAAATTTGGCTGCTAGTGCAGTTTGGAGGTATATAAATCAAACATGCCCCTAGGCTGCTAGTAGCTTTGTAGATTCATGCTTCTGTTGCTGTGATCTTACAGTTTCTTATAGTTTTGGTTCCGCTATTTATCTGTATCCACTGCCAAGATTAGTGATCTCTGCGCTAGAAATCATACTCCCTCCGTCCGGAAAAGCTTGTTCCAAGCTTGTCCCTCGAATGGATGTTGTCATCATTGATGCTAATATGATGTATATCTTTCCCAGTTATGGCGATTTAGCGATTCATGACCCAGTTTATGGGCCTTGCGCTTTGGCCTTTTGGTGCTTTAAAGCATTTTCTACCTAGAGTAGCAGAGGGTCAGCATTTCCTCACGTCTCTTGGGCAGCTTTGCTTTTATGGTGCATCCGATTTTAGCCGTCTTAGGGTTCAACCTGTAACCATGCGATGTTTATAATGTCCATTCTGATACAGTAGTTGATTGTTCATCTGTGGAGAGAAACCAATCCTAACAATCCCATTTGTTGCCATACCTCTTAGGCCTCATTTCATTTAGAGCCCTTTGGTTTGTAGGAATATATAATTCTATTCATAGACAGGAATTATTTCACAGGAAAATAAGAATTAGCCTAGACTCATGGAAAATATTATTTCCTATTCCTAATCATAGGATTCGAGATACATGTTATCTCATTTCCTGCAATGACATCTAATTCCCTGCAGTTTTCTATTCCTGTGATATACCTATCCTATGAACCTGATATTACAGTGGACTCACATTTCTATGCGCTGGCTATTGTTAGACCCTTGTAGCTGTTACTTGTCTGTAGAGCGTTTAGATCACTGAAGAGCTGACCAGCATTTCCTTCTTTGTCAGCTCTTTTATAACCTATTTCATCTGTAGATTACGTGTTGTTTATGATGCCAGTCTGACGCTAGTTTTGCAAACGAATTGTTTGAAATGTTTTCTGGCATCGCCTTTACTTCTCTCAACGGTTTGCCATTCCATGGTCGTTGGACATTGACAAAGCAGAAACAGTCTGCCTATGTTTTGCAAAAATTGTATGGGTCAGATCAGGCTTTGGCGTGAAATTTAGCGTGTGTTTGTTTGAATGACCTGTTCCTTGAGCATGACATGTTGCAAGTTACTCTTTACTCGTACATGCTATTTCTGCCTAGCTACATATTTCGTTGATCCTGAGACGGGGACTGCATATTACCATGATGCACTATTTTGCACTCTTATTTTGAAAGGTAAGGTAGACTAGCTTGTTTCTTGAACTGCACTTGCCAGCACAGTCTCAGCTTCCTGCTGGTCATCTTTGGTGGCCTCGGCTGCCACATCGACGATTGTCTTCCTCACCCGAAACATTGCCAAGTGGATGTCACCTGCGACAGAAGCAATTCGTCAAAAGCACATAGTGCAGTGAAAGTGTCAACTTAAAAGCACGTAGTCCAGTGAAAGTTTAGTTTGACGAGCAAAAAACTCTGCTAGAAGTGCACAACAAACTCTGCTAGAAGTGCACAACGCTCTCCAGCAATTCCCCTACTTCCTCCTAGATTGAGAGAAAGGGCTCGGTGAAGGAGAGGCCACAGTGGGTTAGTTATGCCTGTTTTCTGCTGATAGTTGGCGATTTGGGCCGATTGCAACAGCTGGTGCTGATTGCATCTTCCCGATTGCCAATTATCTGCATCTGCTGCTACCGTGTGCTCTGCTCTGTGCTGGGAGGGATAGGGGTGTGTGTGCTTGCAGGGAGGATAAATTTAATTGCTCTGCTTAGTGTGCCTTTTCTAAAGGGAGAAAGTGATACAATTTGCTAGATATATGTACCGGTTTCTTATTGTTTGTTGTTGCTTGTGGCTGTATTCCTATAACTAACATTTGAAGCGGTCACAGTTAGTTCAAATGGCTACATCTCCAACGGCTTATTGTGCTTCACTCCAAATCATATCATTCAATTTTGCATTGCTTCGCAAAATATCAAAAGATTGTTTTTCATCACAGCAACCTGCAACGTATATATTGTTAAAATATAGAATAGGGGAGCTACTAGGATTGAACAAATTTTAGTGCTGAATCTTATTTGGAGAGTCCTGGGTTTTTGAGATAGGGAGGAGAAATTTTAGGGGTACTACTGAACTTCATTTGACGATTTAATCGGGGAGGCATTTTGGTCGAAAGAGTATGCCAGCATTTTAACCGAGAGGATTAAGTAAGCATGGAGTGTAACCGCATTGAGTAAGTGTGCTGCCGGCATTTTGATCAATAGTGAGAAGTGAACGCAAAAGGGAGGTACAGTATAGTACCGAAGATGAGGAGGCTCCCGGGTTGGACGGCGACCGGGAATCCCGGTACCAGCTTCCTCTCGTTGACGTAGGTGCCGTTGGTGCTGTCCATGTCCGTGACCACCAGGTTCCCGTCCTTCTTCTCCAGCCGAGCGTGCACCCCAGAAACTGCAGCAGCAGCAGGAGCAGCTCAGAGACTCTCAGATCACCAGCGAACCAGACGCCTTGACTAAGACGAAACACCCAAGAGAAGAGATGGATCACCTGTTGCGACGGGGATGACGACGTCGGCGTTCTCCGGAACTCGTCCCACGGTCATCGCTTCCTGAGATGAACAAGATGCCTGTCATGCTTGCCGTCACCAACAGCCTTTTATTTTTCGTTGCAAATGTACAGGATCAGCATGAACGGGGGAACAAGAGTCGTTTGTCGCGACGACGAAGAGCACGTACGGATGCGATCTCGATGGCGCCGGGGCGGGCGACGCGGTAGCCGATGTGTTTCCAGTCGCCGTCCCCTGAAACCAGCGGCGATGTTAATTCCGGCGCTACTACTTACTTCCTCTGCTTCCAAAATAAATGTCTTAAGCTTAATACAACTTTGTATTAGAATTAATACAAAGTTGAGACACTTATTTTGAGATGGAGGATGATCATTTGTGAATTGTTGGACAGGGAGAGAGACGGACCTGCGGGCTCAAGAATCCATCGTTCTGAAGAGACAACGGCCGACGGGCTGCCGGTGGCGGCCGAGGAGCACCTTAACGACAGGATGCTGCTTCTTCTTCTAGTGCTGCTCTTTTCGGCGGCTGACAACCATGGTGCAGCGAGGGGAAGCTGCTGTGTGGCGGAGCACGTGATGCGAGGCGACGCCGTGGAGAGGCGGAGGAAGGTAGCCGCCGTTGATCTCCTCGGGCTGGAAAACGACAGCAGGACAGAGGAACTAGCCGCTGCTGCCGCTGCCTCCATTTGCGACGGGCAGCAGTTAAGCGGATAAAATTCTTGTGTTGCTCAGGTGGAGAGGCTGTGTCCTCCCCACGGAGGGTGGAGGAGATAGGAGAGCTCTGATTGTGATGGATTGGCAGGTGTCCAAATGTCCTATCCTGGCCAATCGTGCTTGCTACCATGTGGGTATGGTTAACTCATTAAAAAAATAAATCCCCCGACAATTGTTTTTCCTTATATATAGTTAGAACGTAGAATTACGAACCTGGTTAATTGAGTCTATCACCATGAATAGCCTTATATTAAGGGCGTCTCTAGCACCCTGGCGATTAGGTTTACTCCCCCCATCTGTGCCACCGTCCTCTGATGGCCTTCGGGATGTGCCCCACCCACTCTTAGAGGGTGCTTGAATACGTTTTAATTTCATGACTAAAAGTAGTGGGATTAAAACTTGTTAGCCTCACCCATGCTTGAATCCAAATACTAAAAAGACTAAAATCAAGTTATTGAGCATTTATTATCCTCAAACCCTCCAATCCAGAACTCGCATGTGTTAAAAGAGAGGAATTAAATGAGGAGAGAGAGGACTAATACATATTTTAGTAGGTTTCCTACGACTAAATTTTTTTAGCCTCAAGACTAGTCCTAGTCTCTCTTTAGTCAGGGGTGCTTGAAACTTTAGCCTCTAAAAGAGACTATTTTTAGTCAGACTAAAAATAGTCCCTTGGATCCAAGCACCCTCTTATTTTGTTAGGTTCAACGTCTTTGTTATGTTGTGATGGTCTGTTGGACCTTAGCATATGACGATTTTCTGACTGTTCACTATAAGGTTTGCTCAACTCCAGTGAGGGAGGGCGATGATGGCACGTCTTCGGCCTGCGTTACTATTTGTAGTCGTCGCTAGGTGGTCCATGGACCTGATTGTAATATTTATTAACTCTAATGTTGTCTGTATTGCCCTGGTCGATTATGAATAGATTGGAGGTTTCTTCCAAAAAATGACATCTCTAGCAGATCATATCCTATAAAACTCCAAATTCTTCTCCATATTCTATTTTCAATTTTTGTTAGCAAAATGACTTTTGCTCACCTAGCAGATCACCTATAACCTTTTTCTTTCAAGTTTTCAAAAAAGATTTTCTTTCACATAAATTCATTTTAAACACATACTTAGACTAGTTAATTGCACAATTTGACCCATAAGGTCCAGAATCACGCTGGAATCTAACATTCTCAGTTTATTTTTGGTATGTTTATTACCAATATCTCCTGCCGGGGCTAAAGCCCGACAACTTCGCCCTAGCCGAGGAGAGTATCATCTGCGAGATTTACAATAGGAGAGGGAGCTGGTACTCTGGAAAAGAAAATATGTCCTACTTCCTTGCCAAGCTCTAACTGTTTCTTCAGATGTTAAGATTAAACATAGCTAAGTTTGGAAAAAAGATTAAACCAGAGCCGGACATTGCTAGCGCGATGCTTCTTGCCATTGTGCTTCTTTAATCAATATGATAATGCTTTGGTAGTCATTTGACCGAACACTGATCCGTCAAGAACTACTCCTCGAGCTAGCTGGCTTTTTTAGCAAAAACATCTGGGCTTTCATTAATCAACCAAAATGTTTATAGAGATCGCCATCGGATCCTGAGGGTTGCCCAGCCAAATGTGTCTTCCCTGATTGAGTGAGACACTAAATCTAGCGAATCTATGAGCATAGGCATCAGAGTCTCTAGGTTCATGAACAAAATTACAGAAGATAAAAGTTTTATCATGTTCACTAATCTCCTTACTGACTCCTTCGTAGTTTTTTTTCCACCAAAACCCGTAGAATAATCGTTCTATGGTATATAATAAATTAAAAATATATCAACATGAAGTTCCAAATCAAGGAAAACAAAAGTGAACCAATCCTTGCTCTATCAAAACCCAACATGCTGAAAAGGATTAACTTAAAAATTGATCACTCCACTTGGAAAGTTGAGCCTCAAACTCGAACTTGATTCTGTGCCCGAGGAGCAGGAGATCATTTTTCAAAAGACCCCCCCCCCCAAGATTCTAATGGAATAATACTGACTCCTTTGTAGTTGCCTCCACCGTCGTGCTGGATATCTCCCACTATCACTTTATAATCTGAAGCAACTAAGGATTCGTGTACTTTCATCTGCCAATGCCAAAGCTTCTCCACAGGCAATTGCTTCAACCTTTTCTGGGTTAAGGAGGCCTCGAATAACCAACACCGAGGAGCCTAGGTAGGCACCGTTGCGGTCGCGGCATACTGTTGCTGCTGGGCCCACCTCGTGATCATGGGAGATCCCTGCATCCACATAAAATTTAGTAATCCCTTCAGGTGGAGTTCTCCATCTTGGCACGGCTTCACCACGTTGGCGCATTGATAATGTATGCATTGGTATTGGGGCATGAAGCTGCTCCAATTCAGGAATGTATCTATTGACAAACGAAAGAGTAGATAGAGGGCTCTGGTTGATCCCCTCATGTATTAATTTTCTTCTCACCGTCTAGTCCACCCATAAAGTAACAATCAACCAAGTTAAATCCTTGTGGGAGAGAACCTAGATCATAGAGAATAACCAGTTTCGTGCGAGAGGTTTCGTAGTACCCATCATATGTTGTAGAAGATTTTGGTCCACAAGGGCCCAAACACACCTCGCCATCGAGAACTCAATGAGACTATGTCTCCATGAATTTCATCCCTCACACTATACAATCATCCTTTCAATCATATTTCTCAAATCTTCTGTTGGTAGCGAATGATGAGCTAGGCACCATAGAAATACCTTCAACTTGGCTATCGCTAGCACGTTCCACCAAGAAGTCCAAGATTCTTCTATTGTAGAGTTATTTGAAGATCCTACTTTACTTTCCAGCCAGTCTTCCCTCCTCTTGTTTGTTGCAATTATCATCTGGTGAGCTGACCAAATGCTGAAGACACCAGATTTCTCGTAGTTGCATGCCCAAAAATTAGAAATATTCCATGTGCAAATGGGGATCTAAAAGATGGTAAAAACATGGAAGAAAAGTTTCACTAACTAGATCTGAATTACAACTTCATTAGCAGAATCAATAAGGCCACACACCATCCGAAGCGGATCATCAACTCTAGAGACAATCTGGCGCTTATTCTCTCTTCTTGGAATCCAATTCTCCCTCCATATATCTGCCCTATTGCCCACCCGCTTGATCAACCCCAAACTCAACGTATCACGACCCTCTATGATTGTCCGCCAAATTTGGCTTGGATGATTACCCAATGTAGCCTCAAGAATAGTGACATTGGGGGTGATAAAACAACTTTTAATATTTGAGCACTCAAAGACTCCGGATTCTCAAGAATTCGCTTACCTCGCCAACAAGATAAAGTTGAATATCTCAAAATCTCTGAAACCAAGCCCTCTCATATATTTTAGCATGGTCAAGAAGTACCCCTCGATCTAGCCGATTGGAACAAAAGGATCTCGAATCCTCGATCTAGCCGACTGGAACAAAAGGATCTCGAAGAGGGTTGTCACGGATACTACGTCCACCCCAACTATACATAGGAAGGCCCAACGTAGCCTGAGGAAACATAGACTTCACCATCGCCTATGATCGAGCAACTTGAGTTACCTGAAGACTGCTCATGTATACTTATACATGATAGACATGAGAGAGTTTGGTGTGATGTATGAACTGAAGCCTTGTTCCTTTGTATCCCCTCCCCCCTTCTCGAACTCAATCTCCTCCTAATCTTCCCTCTGTACTCTAGCCAAACCTTGAATTCATGATATCTCTAGAGCAATAGAGGTCGGGGATCGTGAAATATGGTATAAGATTTGCCAGATTATCTCAAGAAGCCTAGCTATACCACACGTCGCCAATAACAAGCTACATGAGTGATACGTCCATTTTGCATCATGCTTTTATGTCAATATTTATTGCATTATGGGCTGTTATTTAATGTTATGTCACAATACTTATGGATATTCTCTCTTATTTTACAAGGTTTACATGAAGAGGGAGAATGCCGGCAGCTGGAATTCTGGGCTGGAAAAGGAGCAAATATTGAAGGACTATTCTGCGCAACTCTAAAAGTCCTGAAACTCTATGAAATATCTTAGAATAAATAAAGAAAAATCGTCGCCAAAGATGAAGGCCAGGGGGCCCACACCCTGATCATAAGGGTGGGGGGCGCGCCCCCCCTGGGCGCGCCCCCTATCTCGTGGGCCCCCTGGTGGCTCTCCGACGCCCATCTTCTCCCATATGAAGTCTTTCGATGAGAAAAAAATAACAAGCAACCTTTCGTGACGAGACTCCGCCGCCACGAGGCGGAACCTTGGCGGAACCAATCTAGGGCTCCGGCAGAGCTGTTCTGCCGGGGACACTTCCCTCCGGGAGGGGGAAATCATCACCATCATCATCATCAACGCTCCTCTCATCGGGAGAGGGCAATCTCCATCAACATCTTCACCAGCACCATCTCATCTCCAAACCCTAGTTCATCTCTTGTATCCAATTCTTGTCTCCAAGTCCGGGATTGGTGCTAGTAGGTTGCTAGTAGTGTTGATTACTCCTTGTAGTTGATGCTAGTTGGTTTATTTGGTGGAAGATCATATGTTCAGATCCTTTATGCACAATATTACCCCTCTGATTATGAACATGAATATGCTTTGTGAGTAGTTACGTTTGTTCCTGAGGACAAGGGAGAAGTCTTGCTATTAGTAGTCATGTGAATTTGGTATTCGTTCGATATTTTGATAAGATGTATGTTGTCTAACCTCTAGTGGTGTTATGTGAACGTCGACTACATAACACTTCACCATTATTTGGGCCTAGAGGAAGGCATTGGGAAGTAATAAGTAGATGATGGGTTGCTAGAGTGACAGAAGCTTAAACCCTAGTTTATGCGTTGCTTCGTAAGGGGCTGATTTGGATCCATATGTTTCATGCTATGGTTAGGTTTACCTTAATACTTTTGTTGTAGTTGCGGATGCTTGCAATAGAGGTTAATCATAAGTGGGATGCTTGTCCAAGTAAGGGCAGTACCCAAGCACCGGTCCACCCACATATCAAATTATCAAAGTACCGAACGCGAATCATATGAGCGTGATGAAAACTAGCTTGACGATATTCCCATGTGTCCTCGGGAGCGCTTTTCCTATTATAAGAGTTTGTCCAGGCTTGTCCTTTGCTACAAAAAGGATTGGGCCACCTTGCTGCACTTTATTTACTTTTGTTACTTGTTGCTCGTTACAATTTATCCTATCACAAAACTATCTGTTACCACTTATTTCAGTACTTGCAGAGAATACCTTGCTGAAAACCGCTTATCATTTCCTTCTGCTCCTCGTTGGGTTCGACACTCTTACTTATCGAAAGGACTACGATAGATCCCCTATACTTGTGGGTCATCAAGACTCTTTTCTGGCGCCGTTGCCGGGGAGTGAAGCGCCTTTGGTAGGTGGAATTTGGTAAGGAAAAATTTATTTAGTGTGCTGAAATTTTCTGTCACTTGTTACCATGGAAAGTAATTGTTTGAGGGGCTTGTTCGGGGTATCTTCACCCCGTCCAGTTGAGCCAAGAGTTGCTCCTCAACCTACTGAACCTACTGAATCTATTGAAAATGAAACTGCTTTTCAGATTCCTTCGGGTATGATGGAAAAACTGCTAGCTAACACTTTCGCAGGAGATGGAACAAAGCATCCTGACGAACATCTACGCTTTGTAGATGATATTTGTGGACTATTTAAGCTTGCAGGTATACCCGATGATGCCGTTAAGAGGAAGGCTTTCCCTTTATCTTTGGAGGGAGACGCATTGACATGGTACAGGCTATGTGATGATACGAGATCATGGAACTATAAAAGATTGAAACTGGAATTTCATCAAAAGTATTACCCTATGCATCTTGTTCATCGTGATCGCAATTATATATATAATTTTTGGCCTCGCGAAGGAGAAAGCATCGCTCAAGCTTGGGGGAGGCTTAAATCAATGTTATATTCATGCCCCAATCATGAGCTCTCAAAATTGACAATTCTCCAGAATTTTTATGCTCGGCTTTCTGCTAATAATCGCACCATGCTCGATACTTCTTGTGCTGGCTCTTTTATGATGAAGTCTATTGAATTTGGATGGAATTTATTGGATAGAATTAAACGCAACTCTGAAGATTGGGACCTCGACGAAGGTAAGGAGTCAGGTATGACACCTACGTTTGATTGTGTTAAATCTTTTATGGATACCGATATTTTCCGTAAGTTTAGCACTAAATATGGACTTGACTCTGAGATAGTAGCTTCTTTCTGTGAATCTTTTGCTACTTATGTTGATCTCCCCAAGGAGAAGTGGTTTAAATATCATCCTCCCATAGAAGTAAAAGTAGCTGCACCTATTAAAGTTGAAGAAAAGATTGTCACTTATAATGATCCTATTGTTCCTACTTCTTATGTTGAGAAACCCCCTTTCCCTGTTAGAATGAAGGATCATGCTAAAGCTTCAACTGTTGTTCGTAAAAGCAATATTAGGACTTATACACCTCCTGAGCAAGTCAAAGTAGAACCCAATATTGCTATTGTTAAAGATCTCTTGTCTGATAATATTGATGGGCATGTTATTCAATTCACTGGTGAAACTGCTAGAATTGCTAAACCTTGTGATAGAGATAAACATAGACCTGTGGTAGGCGTGCCTGTTATTTCTGTTAAAATAGGAGATCATTGTTATCATGGCTTATGTGATATGGGTGCTAGTGCTAGTGTTATACCCTTTGACTTATACAAAGAAATTATGCATGAGATTGCACCTTCTGAGTTAGAAGATATTGATGTTACAATCAAACTTGCCAATAGAGATACTATAGCTCCAATGGGAATTGTTAGAGATGTTGAAGTCTTGTGTGGGAAAACCAAATATCTCGCTGATTTTCTTGTTCTTGGTTCTCCACAAGATAGCTTTTGTCCCATTATATTTGGTAGACCCTTCTTGCATACTGTAGATGCTAAGATAGACTGCAAAAAGAATGTTGTTACTGTTAGCTTGGACGATATGGTCCATGAGTTTAATTTCTCTAAATTTAGTAAACAACATCGTGAGGAAGAATTGCCTAGTAAGGATGAAATTATTGGTCTTGCTTCTATTGTTGTACCTCCTAGTGATCCTCTAGAACACTATTTGCTAGACCATGAAAATGATATGTTCATGAATGAAAGACGGGAAATAGATGAAGTATTCTTTAAACAGGAACCTATTCTGCAACACAATTTGCCTGTTGAAATCCTAGGGGATCCCCCTCCACCCAAGGGTGATCCCGTGTTTGAGCTTAAACCGTTGCCTGATAATCTTAAATATGCTTATCTTGATGAAAAGAAAATATATCCTGTTATTATTAGCGCTAACCTTTCAGAGCATGAAGAAGAAAGATTATTGAAGACTCTGAAGAAACATCGTGCCGCTATTGGATATACTCTGGATGATCTTAAGGGCATCAGTCCCACTCTATGTCAACATAAAATAAACTTGGAAGCTGATGCCAAACCAGTTTGTGATCCTCAACGACGTTTGAATCCTAAAATGAAAGAAGTGGTAAGAAAAGAAATACTCAAGCTTCTGGAGGCAGGTATAATTTATCCTGTTGCTGATAGTCAGTGGGTAAGTCCTGTCCATTGTGTCCCTAAGAAGGGAGGTATTACTGTTGTCCCTAATGATAAAGATGAATTGATTCTGCAAAGAATTATCACGGGTTATAGGATGGTAATTGATTTCCGCAAATTAAATAAGGCTACTAAGAAAGATCATTACCCCTTACCTTTTATTGATCAAATGTTAGAAAGACTATGCAAACATACACATTATTGCTTTCTAGATGGTTATTCTGGTTTTTCTCAAATACCTATGTCGGCTAAAGATCAATCAAAGACTACTTTTACATGCCCTTTTGGTACTTTTGCTTATAGACGTATGCCTTTTGGTTTATGTAATGCACCTGCTACCTTTCAAAGATGCATGATGGCTATATTCTCTGACTTTTGTGAGAAAATTTGTGAGGTTTTCATGGATGACTTTTCCGTCTATGGTTCCTCTTTTGATGATTGCTTGAGCAATCTCGCTCGAGTTTTGCAGAGATGTGAAGAAACTAATCTTGTCTTGAATTGGGAAAAGTGCCACTTTATGGTTAATGAAGGTATTGTCTTGGGGCACAAAGTTTCTGAAAGAGGTATTGAAGTTGATAAAGCCAAGGTTGATGCTATTGAAAAGATGCCATGTCCCAAGGACATCAAAGGTATAAGAAGTTTCCTTGGTCACGCCGGATTTTATAGGAGGTTCATCAAGGACTTCTCAAAAATCTCTCGGCCTCTGACTAATTTATTACAAAAAGATGTACCATTTGTCTTTGATGATGATTGTGTAGAAGCATTTGAAATACTTAAGAAAGCATTAGTCTCTGCACCTGTTGTTCAGCCACCTGATTGGAATTTACCCTTTGAAATTATGTGTGATGCTAGTGATTATGCTGTAGGTGCTGTTCTAGGGCAAAGAGTTGATAAGAAATTGAATGTTATCCATTATGCTAGTAAGACTCTAGACAATGCTCAAAGAAATTATGCTACTACCGAAAAGGAACTTTTAGCGGTTGTATTTGCTTGTGATAAATTCAGACCCTATATTGTTGATTCTAGAGTAACTATCCATACAGATCATGCTGCTATTAAATATCTTATGGAAAAGAAAGATGCAAAACCTAGACTCATTAGATGGGTTCTCTTGCTTCAAGAATTTGATTTACATATTGTTGATAGAAAGGGAGCTGAGAACCCCGTTGCAGACAACTTGTCTAGGCTAGAGAATGTTCTTGATGACCCACTACCTATTGATGATAGTTTTCCTGATGAGCAATTAAATGTCATAAGTACTTCTCGTAGCACTCCGTGGTATGCTGATTATGCTAATTATATTGTTGCTAAATTTATACCGCCTAGCTTCACATACCAACAAAAGAAAAAGTTTTTCTATGACTTGCGACACTACTTTTGGGATGACCCACATCTTTATAAAGAAGGAGTAGACGGTGTTATTAGACGTTGTGTACCTGAGCATGAACAGGAACAGATCCTACGCAAGTGTCACTCCGAAGCTTATGGAGGGCACCACGCTGGGGATAGAACTGCACATAAGGTATTGCAATCCGGTTTTTATTGGCCTACTCTCTTCAAGGATTCCCGTAAGTTTGTTTTATCTTGTGATGAATGTCAAAGAATTGGCAATATTAGTAGACATCAAGAAATGCCTATGAATTATTCACTTGTTATTGAGCCATTTGATGTTTGGGGCTTTGATTATATGGGACCTTTTCCTGCCTCTAATGGTTACACTCATATTCTAGTTGTTGTTGATTACGTTACTAAGTGGGTAGAAGCTATTCCAACTAGTAGTGCTGATCATAACACTTCTATTAAAATGCTTAAGGAAGTTATTTTTCCGAGGTTTGGAGTCCCTAGATACTTAATGACCGATGGTGGTTCACATTTTATTCATGGTGCTTTCCGTAAGATGCTTGCTAGATACGACGTTAATCATAGGATTGCATCTCCATATCACCCGCAGTCTAGTGGTCAGGTAGAATTGAGCAATAGAGAGCTCAAATTAATTTTGCAAAAGACTGTCAATAGGTCTAGGAAGAATTGGTCCAAAAAACTTGATGATGCATTATGGGCCTATAGAACTGCATATAAAAATCCTATGGGTATGTCTCCGTATAAAATGGTTTATGGAAAGGCATGTCATTTACCTCTCGAACTAGAACATAAGGCATATTGGGCTATTAAGGAGCTCAACTATGATTTCAAACTTGCCGGTGAGAAGAGGTTATTTGATATTAGCTCACTTGATGAATGGAGAACCCAAGCTTATGAAAATGCCAAGTTGTTTAAGGAAAAAGTTAAAAGGTGGCATGACAAAAGGATACAAAAGCGTGAGTTTAATGTAGGTGATTATGTATTGCTATACAACTCTCGTTTAAGATTTTTTGCAGGAAAACTTCTCTCCAAATGGGAAGGTCCTTACGTTATCGAGGAGGTCTATCGTTCTGGTGCCATAAAAATCAACAACTTCGCAGGCACAAATCCGAAGGTGGTAAACGGTCAAAGGATCAAACACTATATCTCAGGTAATCCTATAAATGTTGAAACTAATATTATTGAAACCGTAACCCCGGAGGAATACATAAAGGACACTTTCCAGAACGTTCCAGACTCCGAAAAGGAATAGGTATGTGGTACGGTAAGTAAACCGACTCCAAAACAATTTTTAAGGCAATATTTCTCCGTTTTGGAATATTTAGAAAAATAGAAAAATAAGTAGCAGTCCGGGGAGGTCACGAGGCCTCCACGAGGGTGGAGGGCACGCCCTACCCCCCTGGGCGCGCCCCCTACCTCGTGAGCACCTCGTGTGCCCTCCGGACTCCGTTTCCTTGCACGATACGTATTTTGGTCGGTAAAAATTCATTATATATACTCCCGAGGTTTTGACTCCGTATCACGCAAATCCCCCTGTTCTTGTTTCGAGCTGTTTTTCTGACAGGTCTAGATCATCATGACGACCCCAAGTGCTTCCAAGGACAAGTTTTTCGAGAAGGTCATCAACCCTTACCTCGCGGAGGTGCTGCGACACCCTCAAACCATCGAGATGCGTGATGGGTTGCTGCACATCCGCGATGTTGAGGGACCAAAGGGAACCGGAAGCGTGGAGTTGAGGCTCGAAGCAATGGAGCAACAAGTTTTCAAGTGCCAGGGGATGGTGGAGCGTGGAATCAACGCTACCCACAAGATGCTTGCGGAGTTCACTAACAACTATGAGCCGGATGCCAAGAAGACCGAGGAAGCCATATATAAGCTACATGAGAAGATCGAGCACCTCCAAGCCCAAACCTATGATCTGCAAAACCAAAACTATGAGTATGAATATAGATTCAAAAGGATGAGTTTGGCTGCAGATTTGAGGATTTCGGAGACTCGATCATCCTTCTATGATGGTGAGCCTATGCCTTGGAAGATGGACGACAAGCTTGCATCATCAACAACACCTCCACCACCAACAACAAAGAAGGAGACATAATCATCTGGGTATGGACACTCCCCTTGGCAACTGCCAAGCTTGCGGGAGGTGCCCTAGTATCGTATCACCATCACAACTCCTATCTTTACCGTTTTTCTTAGTTCGATCTTATTAGTAGTATCTTGATTTAGTAGAATAAAGTCATGGCATGATCTAGTTTCGAATTTTGCTTTATGATCCTTCTTTGTAATCGAGTCCGTGAGCTATATAATAAAGATTAGTGTTGAGTCAAGGGCTTGAGTATTTTGCCATGATCTTGGGTGATTAGAAGAAAAAGAATAAAAAGAGTCAAGAGTTCATATTGATCTTATTGAAAGTAATGACTTCACATAGAAAGAGTATGATGATTTAAAGTTGTTGGGAGTTGGCAAATATAGCTTTGGTCATCGTTGCAATTAATAGGAAGTAATAAGGAAAGAGAGGTATCACATATAGATATATTATCATTGACATCTTTTATGATTGGGAGCACTCATTAAAATATGACATGCTAAAGAGTTGATGTTGGACAAGGAAGACAACATAATGAGTTATGTTTTCTTACATCTGAGATAAAGTATGTTGTCATGGTTCCTCTACCGTGTTGAGCTTGCCTTTCCCCCTCATGCTAGCCAATTCTCAGCACTAAGTAGAAATACTACTTGTGCTTCCAAATACCCTTAAACCAGTTTTGCCATGAGAGTCCACCATATCTACCTATGGATTGAGTAAGATCCTTCAAGTAAGTTGTCATCGGTGCAAGCAATAAAAAATTGCTCTCTAAATATGCATGACTTATTAGTGCAGAGAAATAAGCTTTGTACGAACTTGTTGTGGACGCAATAAAAGCGACGGACTGCATAATAAAGGTTCACATGCAAGGGGCAATATAAAGTGACGTTCTTTTGCATTAAGATTTTGTGCATCAACCCTAAACGCGCATGACAACCTCTGCTTCCCTCTGCGAAGGGCCTATCTTTTATTATTATCCTCTACTTTATGCAAGAGTCACGGTGATCTTCACCTTCCTTTTTCATTTTATCCTTTGGCAAGCTCAGCATGTTGGAAAGAACATGATATATATATCTAATTGGATGTGGGGGAGCGTGAATTATTATTGTTGACATTACCCTTGAGGTAAAAGGTTGTGGGGCAAAAACTATAAGCCCCTATCTTTCTCTGTGTCCGATTAAAACTCCGTAACCACATAGTATCGCGTGAGTGCTAGCAATTATGAAGGACTAAATGATAGTTGAGTATGTGGACTTGCTTTTAAGCTCTGACATAGACTCTTTCCGATGTTATGATAGATTGCAATTGCTTCAATGACTGAGATTATAATTGTTGGTGCCCAATAAAGTTTCTGATTCATATTTTGGCTTTGTGAAAAGATCATCACTAGAACATAAGTAATCATATGACAAAATTTATATATGTTGCTGTTATGAAGCAATCATGATGCCTTCATGTCCGTATTTTATTTTTATCGACGCCTCTACCTCTAAACATGAGGACATATTTATTGTTATCGGCTTTTCGCTTGAGGACAAGCGAGGTCTAAGCTTGGGGGAGTTGATACGTCCATTTTGCATCATGCTTTTATGTCAATATTTATTGCATTATGGGCTGTTATTTCACGTTATGTCACAATACTTATGGCTATTCTCTCTTATTTTACAAGGTTTACATGAAGAGGGAGAATGCCGGCAGCTGGAATTCTGGGCTGGAAAAGGAGCAAATATTGAAGGACTATTCTGCACAACCCCAAAAGTCCTGAAACTCCACGGAATATCTTAGAATAAATAAAGAAAAATCGTCGCCAAAGATGAAGGCCAGGGGGCCCACACCCTGCTCATGAGGGTGGGGGGCGCCCCCCTGGGCGCGCCCCCCTACCTCGTGGGCCCCCTGGTGGCTCTCCGACGCCCATCTTCTCCCATATGAAGTCTTTCCATGAGAAAAAAATAACAAGCAACCTTTCGGGACGAGACTCCGCCGCCACGAGGCGGAACCAATCTAGGGCTCCGGCAGAGCTGTTCTGCCGGGGACACTTCCCTCCGGGAGGGGGAAATCATCACCATCGTCATCACCAACGCTCCTCTCATTGGGAGAGGGCAATCTCCATCAACATCTTCACCAGCACCATCTCATCTCCAAACCCTAGTTCATCTCTTGTATCCAATTCTTGTCTCCAAGTCCGGGATTGGTGCTAGTAGGTTGCTAGTAGTGTTGATTACTCCTTGTAGTTGATGCTAGTTGGTTTATTTGGTGGAAGATCATATGTTCAGATCCTTTATGCACAATATTACCCCTCTGATTATGAACATGAATATGCTTTGTGAGTAGTTACGTTTGTTCCTGAGGACAAGGGAGAAGTCTTGCTATTAGTAGTCATGTGAATTTGGTATTCGTTCGATATTTTGATAAGATGTATGTTGTCTAACCTCTAGTGGTGTTATGTGAACGTCGACTACATAACACTTCACCATTATTTGGGCCTAGAGGAAGGCATTGGGAAGTAATAAGTAGATGATGGGTTGCTAGAGTGACAGAAGCTTAAACCCTAGTTTATGCGTTGCTTCGTAAGGGGCTGATTTGGATCCATATGTTTCATGCTATGGTTAGGTTTACCTTAATACTTTTGTTGTAGTTGCGGATGCTTGCAATAGAGGTTAATCATAAGTGGGATGCTTGTCCAAGTAAGGGCAGTACCCAAGCACCGGTCCACCCACATATCAAATTATCAAAGTACCGAACGCGAATCATATGAGCGTGATGAAAACTAGCTTGACGATATTCCCATGTGTCCTCGGGAGCGCTTTTCCTATTATAAGAGTTTGTCCAGGCTTGTCCTTTGCTACAAAAAGGATTGGGCCACCTTGCTGCACTTTATTTACTTTTGTTACTTGTTGCTCGTTACAATTTATCCTATCACAAAACTATTTGTTACCACTTATTTCAGTACTTGCAGAGAATACCTTGCTGAAAACCGCTTATCATTTCCTTCTGCTCCTCATTGGGTTCGACACTCTTACTTATCGAAAGGACTACGATAGATCCCCTATACTTGTCGGTCATCAATGAGCTTGTGGTGCCACTCACCTGCAATATGCGGATGATACCATGATTATGGTGGAGCAATCGGAACTTGATATCATCAACCTCAAGTTCCTTCTTCTTTGCTTTGAGGTCATGTTCGGTCTTAAGATCAACTTTGACAAGAGCGAGGTTGTGGTTTTAGGATACTCGGAGGACGAGTTGCAGTGGATCGCGAATAACTTGAATTTTAGGTTGACATCCTTCCCCATTGCATAATTAGGGATACCGTTGTCTGATTCGAGGGTACCCTTGAGTGAGTTTGACACTTATGGGTTAGGTCGTGTCTAGATCGGAGCCATGGTGCGGACATTTTACGTCCAAAGGGAGTAAGACCGTTCTTATTGATTCCTTCCTATCTAGTCTCCTGCTACCTCTTGAGCTCGCGTTGGTTTTCCCCTTGAAGAGGAAAGGGTGATGCAGCAAAGTAGAGTAAGTATTTCCCTCAGTTTGAGAATCAAGGTATCAATCTAGTAGGAGACAACGCACAAGTCACTGAATACCTACACAAACAATCAACAAACTTGCACCCAACGTGATAAAGGGATTGTTAATCCCTTCATGGTTACTTGCAAAAGTGAGATCTGATAGAGATAGATAAACGGTAAAGTAAATACTTTTGGTATTTTTGGTTTATAGATTGGAAAGTAAAAGATTTTAAAGTAAATGAACGACGACAGAAATGGGCAAGTTGACGGGAAACTAATATGATGTAAAATAGACCCCGGGGCCATAGGTTTCACTAGTGACTTCTCTCAAGATAGCAAATAATACGGTGGGTGAACAAATTACTGCCGAGCAATTGATAGAAGAGCGCATAATTATGACGATATCTAAGGCAATGATCATGAATATAGGCATCACGTCCGTGTCAAGTAGACCGAAATGATTCTGCATCTACTACTATTACTCCACACATCGACCGCTATCTAGCATGCATCTAGAGTATTAACTTCATAAAGAACAGAGTAATGCATTAAGCAAGATGACATGATGTAGAGGAATTAACTCAAGCAATATGATGAAAACCCCATGTTTTTATCCTCGATGGCAACAATACAATACGTGCCTTGCTGCCCCTACTGTCACTAGGAAAGGACACCGCAAGATTGAACCCAAAGCTAAGCACTTCTCCTATTGCAAGAAAAACCAATCTAGTAGGCCAAACTAAACCGATAATTCGAAGAGACTTGCAAAGATATAAAATCATGAATATAAGAATTCAGAGAAGACTCAAATAATATTCATAGATAATCTGATCATAAATCCACAATTCATTGGATCTCGGCAAACACACCACAAAAGAATATTACATCGAATAGATCTCCAAGAACATCGAGGAGAACATGGTATTGAGAATCAAAGAGAGAGAAGAAGCCATCTAGCTACTAGCTATGGACCTGTAGGTCAGTGGTAAACTAATGACACTTCATCGGAAGGGTAATGGTGTTGATGTAGAAGCCCTCCATGATTGAATCCCCCTCCGGCAGGACGCCGAAAAAGGCCCCTAGATGGGATCTCACAGGTACAAAAGGTTGCGGCGGTGGAAAAGTGTTTGCGTGGCTCCCCCTGATGTTTTTGGGGTATAACAGTATATATAGGTGAAAGAATTAGGTCAGGAGAGCTCTAAGGGGCCCACGAGGCAGGGGGGCACGCCCTATCCCCCTGGACGCGCCCTCCACCCTCATGGACGCCTCGTTGCGTCTCCAACTTCATCTCCAAGTCTCCTGGTTTTCTTCTGGTCCAAGAAAGATCATCGTGAAAGTTTCATTCCGTTCGGACTCCGTTTGGTATTCCTTTTCTATGAAACTCTAAAACAGGCAAAAAAAACAAAAACTGGCACTGGGCTATAGGTTAATAGGTTAGTCCCAAAAATAATATAAAATAGCATATAAATGCTTAAACATCCAAAACAGATAGCATGGAATAATAAAAAATTATAGATACATTGGAGATGTATCATCTCCTCATTTATATGATGGGGTTGTATATTGGCAGAAGAGTTTCATAGCTCGTTCGATAAAGACTTTTCTCGCTTCTTCTGGCAGGTGGATGACCGACAGAAATACCAAATGGTTAATTTTGCTGACATCTGCATGCCCAAGGACAAGGAGGGTTAGGCATTTTTGTGCCCCGTCGCATGAATGTAGCACAAGATGGTAGGCTGGAGATCCTTTAATAAGGCATTTGGAAATAACCTTATGATAAAGATTTCACAAGATGATAGGTCGAAGATTGTTTAGTTCCACCAACTTCTTTTTCTAATGTTTGAGTGAAATAGCCATATTATTAAACCCATCGGCACGCATCCGGTAGCGATGATATGAGTTCAAACACTGTAAAGGGGTCAGACCAAAGGAGCTGGCTAAGGTATCAAGTAGTCAATGTTGAATTGTATGTTGTGGAGTTTGGTTCAATCATATCGGACGTGATATGTTCTGAGTGTAAAATGTGTTGCTTTCTTCTACAAAGCTAAGGTACGCCAATGACATACTCTAGAAAAAGCAACACGCTACATTATTATCTGGATCCACACAAAAAAATATGAAGGATTTTTTAGGTCGAACACATATCTACTAGTACATACCCTCAACCTCAAGGATGAACTACTCACACATCACCATGAGAGCGGAGGAGAAGTTGGTGGTGATGGTGATGGAGGAGATGTCCCTGGCGGCGTCCCGACGCCACCAAAGAAAAGGGGGAAGGGGCCCCCTCCTTATTCTTCTATGGCCCTCCGAGAAGAGAGGGAGCTCTCCCCTAGATTGGATCTCTCTGTTGTCTTCTGTTTCTCGCAACTGTTTTCGAAGCCCTTCACCGTTTTTATATTCCCGGAGATCCATAACTTCGATTGGGCTGAAATGGGATTTTTATCCGAAAATTATATTTCTTGCAACAAAAGAAGGGTTTCAATCGACTTACAAGGTGACCACAAGACATCAGGGTGCGCCCAGGGGGGTAGGGCGTGCCCTATTGTCTTGTGGGGCCCTCGGGCACAGTCTTACGTTGATTCTTTTTTCCCAAAACTCACGTATATCCCAAAAAAGATCTTCGTAAAATTTTATCACGTTTGGACTTCATTCGGTATGGTTTTTCTGCAAAACAAAAAACCTGCAAAAAACACAAACTGTCACTGGGCACTAGATTAATAAGTTAGTCCACAAAAATATTATAAAAGTGCACCAAAACCATATAAAACTATTGTAAACATGACATGAATACTTCATAAATTATAGATACGTTGGAGACGTATCAACAACCTCCTTTTCAAGTTGGGTGCAAGCATTTGTAGTGTGTTTGTGTGCAAGTGATGTGTTGTAGGGTGAAACCCTAGATGGGATCTTTTCACACTTAGAGGGAGGAAAGATGAAGAACACATAAGAACACAAGGAGGAAATCACTCAAACAAACCCAAATAACACATCCACTAGAGTAGCATACATGAGATCCACAAGCATACAAGAACAATTCAAGGAAATTAGCACTAGGGTAAAGTTCTTCCCACTCCTAGGAGATGAGATCTTAATGTTGATCTTCTCCAAGAGGAGGGCTTGAAAATCCACAAGGATTCTTCCCAAGATGGGGGCTTGATCTCCAAGAGGAGGGGATACAAGGACCAAAGCTCTCTAGTGTCTATCAAATACTTTGCTAACCTCCCAAATGAGCTAGATGAAGGATACTTATAGTCTAGGGACGAAATAAGAGGAAGAGGGGGGGGGGGGGGTACAAGGGTCTTTTTAGCCCAACTTGCGCGCAATCAAAATGGTGGAGTCCGGGCACCCGGGGCAAAGGGGTCTGGGTACCCGAACCGGTCAAGGGTGGGCACCTAGGGGCAGCTAGGCACCTGGGGAGAAGAGGGTCGGGCACCCGGACCGGTCAGGGAACCGGTAGTAGGGGGGCCGGGCACCCGGTGCGATCAGGGGCGCTGCCCAGGCTTCAACCGGGTACCCGGGGGCTCATGGCCTGGGCACTCAGAGCGGGCAAAGGCGTGGCCCAGGCAGCGGCCGGGCACCCAGGGTGGCTGATACGTCTCCAACTTATCTATAATTTATGAAGCATTCATGCTATTATATTATCTATTTTGGATGTTTATGGGCTTTACTAAGCACTTTTATATTCATTTTGGGACTAACCTATTAACCGGAGGCCCAACCCATATTGCTGTTTTCTTGCCTATTTCAGTGTTTCGAAGAAAAGGAATACCAAACGGAGTCCAAACGAAGTCCAAACGGAATGAAACCTTCGGGAAAGTTATTTTTAGAACGGAAGCAATCCAGGGGACTTGGAGAGCATTTAAGGGAAGCTTCGAGGTGGCCACGAGGCAGGGAGGCGCGCCCACCTCCCCTGGGCGCGACCCCCACCCTCGTGGCTCCCCTGACCGACTTCTTTCGCCTATATATGTCTATCTACCCTAAAAACATCGGTGAGCACAATAGATCGGGAGTTTCGCCGCCGCAAACCTCTGTAGCCACCAAAAACCTCTCGGGATTCCATTCCGGCACCCTGCTGGAGGGGGAATCCATCACCGGTGCCCATCTTCATCATCCCGACGCTCTCCATGACAAGGAGGGAGTAGTTCACCCTCAGGGCTGAGGGTATGTACCAGTAGCTATGTGTTTGATCTCTCTCTATCGTGTTCTTGAGGTGATACAATCTTGATGTATCGCAAGCTTTGCTATTATAGTTGGATCTTATGATGTTTCTCCCCCTCTACTCTCTTGCAATGGATTGAGTTTTCCCTTTGAAGTTATCTTGTCGGATTGAATCTTTATGGATTTGAGAACACTTGATGTATGTCTTGCCGTGCTTATCTATGGTGACAATGGGATATTCACGTGATTCACTTGATGTATGTTTTGGTGATCAACTTGCGGGTTCAATGAATCTATGCATAGGGGTTGGCACACGTTTTCGTCTTGACTCTCCGGTAGAAACTTTGGGGCACTCTTTGAAGTACTTTGTGTTGGTTGAATAGATGAATCTGCGATTGTGTGATGCATATCGTATAATCATACCCACGGATACTTGAGGTGACAATGGAGTATCTAGGTGACATTAGGGTTCTGGTTGATTTGTGTCTTAAGGTGTTATTTTACTATGGACTCTTGAATAGATTGAGCAGAAAGGATAACTTTGAGGTGGTTTCATACCCTACCATAATCTCTTCGTTTGTTCTTGGCTATTAGTGACTTTGGAGTGACTCTTTGTTGCATGTTGAGGGATAGTTATATGATCCAATTATGTTATTATTGTTGAGAGAACTTGCACTAGTGAGAGTATGAACCCTAGACCTTGTTTACTACCATTGCAATACCATTTACGCTCACTTTTATCATTAGTTACCTTGCTGTTTTTATATTTTCAGATTACAAATACTCATATCTACCATCCATATTGCACTTGTATCACCATCTCTTCGCCGGACTAGTGCACCTATACAATTTACCATTGTATTAGGTGTGTTGGGGACACAAGAGACTTTTTTTATTTGGTTGCAGGGTTGTTTGAGAGAGACCATCTTCATCCTACGCCTCCCACGGATTGATGAACCTTAGGTCATCCACTTGAGGGAAATTTGCTACTGTCCTACAAACCTCTACACTTGGAGGCCCAACAACGTCTATAAGAAGAAGGTTGTGTCGTAGACATCAAGCTCTTTTCTGGCGCCGTTGCCGGGGAGGTGAGTGCTTGAAGGTATATCTTCAGATCTTGCAATCGAATCTTTTTGTTTCTTGTTTTATTACTAGTTTAGTCTATAAAAGAAAACTACAAAAAAATGGAATTGAGTTTGTCTCATACGCTTCATCATTTTAATATCTTTCGTAAGTATGATGAAAAGGAAAATTGTGCTCAAGTGTTAGAAGAAGAAGTCTATAAAATGTTTGGTACTAAATCTTTGAATGATGAGCATGATTGGAATGTTGTTAGTATGAACTCTTTGAATATCCATAGTACTAATGATGATTGCACTAGTTATAATGAAAATGTCTCCTATAAGCATGTCGATTTTTGTGGAGTGCATTGGGTTTGCAAGTACACACCAAATAGAGAACATAGAATTGCAAGAGGCATAAGCATTTAGAAACTAAATTGTTGCAAGAAAGGCTAAATGTGAGTGTTGAAAATTTAACATGCCTTTGCCGTACTTCTGAACTTTGGAATGAACATGGTCATTTACATCTCCGATGCAAATTGTTTCATGATCGAATTGTGTCCAAAAATTGTGATGATATGATTTCCCTTGCACATCATAATGAACTTAGTTTGCTTTTGGGTTATGAAGAAATAAAACGTTTAACTAAGAATCTTCCAGAATTTGCCCTTAAGAAATTTCTTGATATTGATCTAGAGAAGATTTTTTTGTATTGTGCGGTGAATTGCATTGAAAATCCTTATATTGCCAATTACCTAAAGAAAAGAAAGCAAATAGAAGATGAAGAGAATACTAATGAAAGGGAAGATACTTCCCAATATCCTCCTATTATTTCTTATGACGAATCAGATAACGAGGAGGAGCTTTCTATTCAACCAATCTCATCAATAAGGAGCTCAGAGAAGAAGGTTGAAACCACACATAATGTGAAGAAGAAAAAGAAAAGACGGAGCAACAAAGGTATAAAGGTATCTCTCGCAAATGATGTTGCTCCTACTACTCATTGTGATGATGATAATTGCTATACTATTGGTGCTATCCATACTATTAATGATGAGAGTGATTATGCTTATGATATGAAAAGGCCCAAGCTTGGGGAAGCTATGTTTGATGAGGATGACATATTTGAGAATATATTTGCTGAAATTAATGTTTGTCCCAAGCTTGGGGATGCTACTTTTAATGAAGATGATATTTTTAGCCTCCCAAGTTTTGATATGCAAAGTTGTTATGATGATAGCATGCCTCTTACCTATGATGATTATATTGATGAAAGTGGGTTTGGAAGAGTGTCAACTTTAGGAAGTAATGGTCCCACTATTTGGAGGATGTTGAATCTTATTGTGATGAATATGAAAGTGGATTTGGAGAGGTCATGACTTTATTTAGTGATGATTCCACTATCTTGGAAGAGGTTTCAATCGATTATGATGAGAACAAAGTTGCTACTTATGATGATTATTGTGATGAAACTTATGCTATAAAAAGTAGTGATGATTATATTTATAAAACTTGTCATGATTATGATTACCCTTTTTCTGAACATTACTCTTTTAATGTGGAAACAATTTATAGTATCCAAGTCTCTTATGATACTCCCACTATTCCGAATGAGAAGAATTTTGCTTATGTGGAGAGTAGTAAATTTACTATGCAAGTAGATCATGAAAAGAATGCTTTAGGTGCTGGTTATATTGTTGAATTTATTCATGATGCTACTGAAAATTATTATGAGGGAGGAACATATGCTTGTAGGAATTGCAATAATATCAAGTTTCCTCTCTATGTGCTTAAAGTTTTGAAGCTATGCTTGTTTTACCTTCCTATGCTGGTTGATTATTGTTCCCATAAGTTGTTTGCTCACAAAATCCCTATGCATAAGAAGTGGGTTAGGCTTAAATGTTCTAGTAATATGCTTCATGATGCTCCCTTTATGTTTCAATTCTTATCTTTTATATGAGCATCATTGTCATCATCATGCCTAGCTAGAAAGGCATTAAAGAAAAGCGCTTGTTGGGAGACAACCCAATATTCACCCTTACTATTTTTGTGTGTTCACATGATTATGCCACTGTAGTAATCATGTTTTATAGCTTTTTTTTCAATAAATTTCCAAGTAAGACCTTTAGGATAGCTTACGGTGATAGTTGTGTTGATCCCGCTGAAAATCAGAAACGTTTGCACCCAGTAAATTAGTTTTGATAATTCACCGAAGCGTGATTTTGATCTGATTATTTTTGATCTGGATTGGTACACAAATTTCTTAGGTCTTCCTAATTTTGTATGATTTTGGAGTTCCATAAGTATACGTTTCATATAGATTACTACAGACTGTTCTGTTTTTGACAGATTCTGTTTTCTATGTGTTGTTTGCTTATTTTGATGAATCTATGAGTAGTATCGGAGGGTATGAACCATAGAAAAGTTGTAATACAGTAGATATTACACCAATATGAATTTAGAATGAGTTCACAATAGTATCTAAGTGGTGATTTATTTTCTTATACTAACGGAGCTTACGAGTTTTCTGTTGAGTTTTGCGTTGTGAAGTTTTCAAGTTTTGGGTAAAGATTCGATGGACTATGGAATAAGGAGTGGCAAGAGCCTAAGCTTGGGGATGCCCAAGGCACCCCAAGGTAATATTCAAGTACAACCAAGAGCCTAAGCTTGGGGATGCCCAGGATGGCATCCCCTCTTTCGTCTTCGTCTATCGGTAACTTTACTTGGAGCTATATTTTTCTTCGCCACATGATATGTGTTTTGCTTGGAGCGTCATGTCATTTTATTTTGTTTTGATTGCTGTTTGAATAAGATACCAAGATCTGAAATTCTTAAATGAGAGAGAGTATTTACATAGCTACATAATTATTTAACTACTCATTGATTTTCAATTATATCTTTTTGGAGTAGTTTGTCATTTACTCGTGTGCTTCACTTATATCCTATGAGTAAATGGTTGAATGAGTTGAATGTCATAAATCTGAAATTATATATGTTTCACATGCTTACCCCGTTGGGAGTAATGACTTCACATCTAAGAAGTAGAGGTAGTGAATTTATTGAAGGTTAGCAAGCATTGTAGTGGTCACTTGAACAATTCATGAAAGAATATTGAAGGAAGAGAGATTTCACATATAAATATACTATCTTAGACATCTTCTATGATTGTGAGTCCCATTAATTATTTTCAAACCTGAGCAAATTAGTTGAAGTTGGACAAGGAAGACAACGTTATGAGTTATGCTTGGGTGTATTTGTATAGAAGTTATATTGTTATAGATCCTCCAACATGTGGTGCTTGCTTTTTAGAATACTTTGCTCCAAAATATCTGTACTAAGCGGGAATACTGCTTGTGCATCCAAATTCCTTAAACCAAGTTTTTTCCATGAGTTTCCACCATACCTACCTATATGCGGTATTTACCTACCGTTCCAAGTAAATTTGCATGTGCCAAACTCTAAACCTTCAAATAGTAATCTGTTTTGTATGCCCGAATCACTCATGTGGCGACTTGGGGCTGTCAGTATCTTCCATGCTAGGTGGGTTATTCTCACGACGAGTGGACTCCGCTCATCATTCATGAGAAAAATGGTTGGTATTTGGGATGCCCAGTCCTATGATCAAAAGATCAAAAACAAAATCGCAAATAAATTAAACACCCCCCCAAGATTGTTGATAGTTGGACGACACCCGTTGTTTTGGACAAGCCATGGAGTGTGATTGTTGGTGGAAGGGGAGTAAAATCTTTACCTTTCTGTTTGGGAACCGCCTATAATGTATGTAGTATGGAAGATATGGGAACTCTTGGTTGTTATGTTGACAATGAAAGCATACTTCTCAAAATTATTTTCATTTCTATTTCAAAATCGAGCTCTGGCACCTCTGCAAATCCCTGCTTCCCTCTGTGAAGGGCCTATCTTTTACTTTTATGCAAGAGTCAGTAGTATTCCTTCTCATTCCTACCTACTCTTTAGTTGGCAAGCATCGTGTGTTGTGGAAAGATATAAGCATATATGGCCATGCAAATATATTTGATCATGAATTATTATTGTTGACAATTATCTATATGATAAGTGAGTTGGGAGGCGAAACACTAAGCCCCTATCTTTCTCTGTGTTCGATGGATGCTATTTGTTCTAAGAATATGCTTTGAGTGGTAGCAATCATGGAAGCCTATATGATAGTTGAGTATGTGGAGTTTGCTAAATCAAAGCTCTAACATAGACCCTTCCTGAAAATAAGATGAATTGTAATTGTTTGATGACTGAGAATGAAGTTTGATAGTTTTCAAGAAAGTTTATAGTCTATGCTTTAACATGTGAATAGCTTGTTACTTGATCTTGAGAAGTTTTATGAGATGAACTACTGTTATGACATATAATCATGCTAGAAAAGGTGATTGAAATTATCATTGATCAAACTTGTGCACCTGCTAGCATTCACACTTCATAAATTCTTTCTTTTATCATTTACCTACTCGAGGATGAGCAGGAATTAAGCTTGGGGATGCTGATACGTCTCCAATGTATCTATAATTTATGAAGCATTCATGCTATTATATTATATGTTTTGGATGTTTATGGGCTTTACTAAGCACTTTAATATTATTTTTGGGACTAACCTATTAACTAGAGGCCCAACCCATATTGTTGTTTCCTTGCCTATTTCAGTGTTTCGAAGAAAAGGAATATCAAACAGAGTCCAAATGGAATGAAACTTTCGGGAAAGTTATTTTTGGAACGGAAGCAATCCAGGGGACTTGGAGTGCACGTAAGGGAAGCTTCGAGGTGGCCACAAGGCAGGGAGGCGCGCCCACCTCCCTGGGCGCACCCCCACCCTCGTGGCTCCCCTGACCAACTTCTTTCGCCTATATATGTCCATATACCCTAAAAACATCGGGGAGCACAATAGATCGGGAGTTCCGCCACCGCAAGCCTCTGTAGCCACCAAAAACCTCTCGGGATCCCGTTCCGGCACCCTGCCGGAGGGGGAATCCATCACCGGTAGCCATTTTCATCATCCCGGCACTCCCCATGATGAGGAGGGAGTAGTTCACCCTCAGGGCTGAGGGTATGTACCAGTAGCTATGTATGTGATCTTTCTCTCTTGTGTTCTTGAGGTGATATGATCTTGATGTATCGCGAGCTTTGCTATTATAGTTGGATCTTATGATGTTTCTCCCCCTCTACTCTCTTGTAATGGATTGAATTTTCCCTTTGAACTTATCTTGTCGGATTGAGTCTTTAAGGATTTGAGAACACTTGATGTATGTCTTGCCGTGCTTATCTATGGTGACAATGGGATATTCACGTGATTCACTTGATGTATGTTTTGGTGATCAACTTGCGGGTTCAATGAATCTATGCATAGGGGTTGGCACACGTTTTCGTCTTGACTCTCTGGTAGAAACTTTGGGGCACTCTTTGAAGTACTTTGTGTTGGTTGAATAGATGAATCTGAGATTGTGTGATGCATATCCTATAATCATACCCACGGATACTTGAGGTGACAATGGAGTATCTAGGTGACATTAGGGTTTTGGTTGATTTGTGTCTTAAGGTGTTATTTTACTACGGACTCTTGAATAGATCAAGCAGAAAGGATAACTTTGAGGTGGTTTCATACCCTACCATAATCTCTTTGTTTGTTCTTTGCTATTAGTGACTTTGGAGTGACTCTTTGTTGCATGTTGAGGGATAGTTATATGATCCAATTATGTTATTATTGTTGAGAGAACTTGCACTAGTGAAAGTATGAACCCTAGGCCTTGTTTCCTACCATTGCAATACCGTTTACGCTCACTTTTATCATTAGTTACCTTGCTGTTTTTATATTTTCAGATTACAAATACTCATATCTACCATCCATATTGCACTTGTATCACCATCTCTTTGCCGAACTAGTGCACCTATACAATTTACCATTGTATTAGGTTTGTTGGGGACACAAGAGACTTTTTGTTATTTGGTTGCAGGGTTGTTTGAGAGAGACCATCTTCATCCTACGCCTACCACGGATTGATAAACCTTAGGTCATCCACTTGAGGGAAATTTGCTACTGTCCTACAAAGCTCTGCACTTGGAGGCCCAACAATGTCTACAAGAAGAAGGTTGTGTAGTAGACATCAAGCTCTTTTCTGGCGCCGTTGCCGGGGAGGTGAGTGCTTGAAGGTATATCTTCAGATCTTGCAATCGTATCTTTTTGTTTCTTGTTTTATTACTAGTTTAGTCTATAAAAGAAAACTACAAAAAAATGGAATTGAGTTTGTCTCATACGCTTCATCTTTTTAATATCTTTCGTAAGTATGATGAAAAGGAAAATTGTGCTCAAGTGCTAGAAGAAGAAGTCTATAAAATGTTTGGTACTAAATATTTGAATGATGAGCATGATTGCAATGTTGTTAGTATGAACTCTTTGAATATCCATAGTACTAATGATGATTGCACTAGTTATGATGAAAATGTCTCCTATAAGCATGTCGACTTTTTAGGAGTGTATTGGGTTTGCATGTATACACCAAATAGAGAAGATAGATATTGCAAGAGGCATAAGCATTTAGAAACTAAATTGTTGCGAGAAAGGCTAAATGTGAGTGCTGAAAATTTAACATGCCTTTGCCGTACTTGTGAACTTTGCAATGAACGTGGTCATTTACATCTCCGATTCAAATTGTTTCATGATCGAATTGTGTCCAAATATTATGATGATATGATTTCCCTTGCACATCATAATGAGATTAGTTTGCTTTTGGGTTATGAAGAAATAAAACATTTAACTAAGAATCTTCCAGAATTTGCCCTTTTTTTGGCCTTTGTTTGGATGGTTGCCATTTTTTTTGGATGGTTGCCATTTTTTTGGCATGCCAATGTACTCTAGCCAACTCTAGTTCCTTTTTCTTGCCAATGTCGGCCAAATCATGGGCAACCAATACCTCAACCAAAATTTTGGCTACCCAATGCTTTGATGGGGCAACCTTGGGCACAAACCAAACATACTGTTGGTCGTGCCACAACACTAACACCACCCTTGGCACACTGAAACCGACCGTGTCTAGCGACGATGAGCGTGTCGCTCACCGCGGTCGCCATGTCCAGAGGTGGTGCTGGAGCTGCGCCATGTTGTTGGCCCCAATGACCCACATGAACGGTTGTCGGTGGTGAGGAGGTCGTGGGCCAGCTCCTCCATTGGACTAGTCTGCGCTACGTCGTCCCGACGGGTGTGCCCCACATGTTGGTTTCCCTATTTTCCCGGCCATATTCGAGCGTCAGTGCTCCGCGTTGCGCATTAGGCCTTTCACTATGTAGGCCAAGCGAGACAACTTATTGTTTATTTGAGCCATTCAAGTATAATCATGTGGTGTTTGCTTATTTCTCATTCCTCTCCAACCCTCTTCTCCATCGATCATGTCGCCCTCCGGTCGAGTCCATCCTCCTGCATGCCTCATTTGAACATCCGCCAAGTATCATTCGCATGTACCCACCCTAGTCCTCTTTCAATCGATTTCCAGACCCCGAGATGAAATCGAGAGAGAACGAGTGGGGGCACGTGATACCTAAGGCGGATTCAAAATTTTGAACCGGTGATCATAGCATCCGCATATCATATATAAAGGGTATTCAATGTTCATTTCGTTTTTGAAAGTACAATATACTCCCTCATATCCTTTCTAGTTTACATATAAGTTTTATGTGTAGTCAAAGTATCTCTACTTTGATCAAAAAAGTATCAACATTCAACAACGCCCAATCAATATTGTTAGATTTGTAAGTACTCCTAGATTTGTACTCGAGATGGTTTCCAATTTGTTTTCAACCACGTGAATGTGCTTGTTCTCGCGCATGCTCTTCCTACTAGGATTTCTCCACGTATAGCCAGTCCAATAGTAACTTTTTTAAGCTCCCTGTCCAATAGTACACGTGGAGTACTGACAACATCTATACTAGAGTATGCAGTGCTCATAGTAGTACTCCCTCCTTCCATTTATATAGGGCCTAGGTGGAGGAGAGAGATGTGAAAAAGTAAGGGGAGTGAGATCTCATGCAAGAGCCTAGCTATATATGCATTCCTAGTTAAATACAATAAATATGAAGAAAGAGATAGAGAGGAGATGGAAAAAAGTACTAATACAATAGCCAACCTTATTTTTTTGCGGGAAATAGCCAACCTTATAGCCCACACTACTATATGAGTGCATATAATAGATGATGGCTATAGATGACATGGCAGTCCATCATAGCCATCGACTGGCTATATTATTAACCATGCTCTAATGCGTTTTTAAAACAGCATTTGACTATTGACAAGATTAATAGTACATGAGATGTATAATGTGAAAATTATATCATTGGAAACTCCTTTCACATACGAATTTGATCGTATGCTTTGTGTAAGTTGCATGCCATATATTATTACTCTAACATTTGGTCAAAGTTAGCCTCGAAAAACACATTAGGCCCTTTATAGTAATTGGAAGGAGGGAGTAGTAGTGGAAGTGGAAGTGAATCCTCTGACGTAGGTATCCCTGCCTTACCCTCCCTTTCGGTCACTTACTGGCGGACCCCATGCTTGCTAGGCCCTGCATGTCGTTACTCAATGGGTTCGACCACGTCAGGGGATTCTCATCCGTAGTATACTCCCTCTATTTTTATTTACTCCGCAAACGGGGGGAGTGGTAGTATAATAAATGACGCGGGCGGGGGAGGGGGAGGGACGTCGGTTTGCTCTCAACTGTGGTCCCACAAGCGAGCGAAAATGCAAGACGAAGCGCGTTCCATTCGGTGAGCAACGTGGAGGGTCCAGCGTGTCGGGCTGCAACGTGAACGCGACAAGAGAGATGTATAGTCGATTGACCGGTCGTCACCGGAACCATTATTCACACCAGAATCTTCGCTGCTCGGCCTACGCCAGTCACTGCCCTAACCACACCTAATCTCCAGCCCATTCCCCCACCTTTCGATCCCCTAGCCCGCATCAAGCGTCCCCTAGTTCGCCGAAAATCCATGGTGCACCGCAAGATCACTTACTACAAGATGCTGACGTCGGAGCGCCGCGCAGAAATAGTGGCGGCAGTCGGTGCCACAGACCTCCGTTCCCAAGCTCGCTTTGGGGCAGGCCAATCCCCGAGTTCTCTGGAGCCAAGCAACGAGGAGGAGGAAGACGATCCAGTGTTCATGGCGGAGGTCGCGGCGCAGAAGGCCCCCGATGGGTATGAGATGATGGACGTCGACTTCGTGCCGGCGTTCGAGTCCCCCATGGTGCAGGCGGACCAGTGGTTCAACATGGCGATACTAAAGGAGGACCGGGAGGCAGAGGCTCAACTCGACGCGGAGCGCGCGCATGCCGCTGCCATCGAGGCTCTCTTGCAGGCGGAACCGGATGTCATGGATGTGAACCGGGCGGCGGAGGCTCAACTTGAGGCGGAGCACGCGGATGCCGCTGCCATCGAGGCCCTCATGCAGGCAGAACCGGATGTCCTGGACTTGAACCGGGTGGCAGAGGCTCGACTCGACACGGAGCACGCAGATGCCGCTCTCATCGATGCCCTCCTGCAGACAAAACCGGATGTCCTGGACTTGAACCGGGCGGCGGAGGCTCGACTCGATGCGGAGCGCGTGGATGCCGTTGCCATCGAGGCCCTCCTGTAGGCGGAACCAGACGTCCTCGACTTGAACCGGGCTGTGCTCTCGTCTGTGCGGACCGTCCGCATGCTCTGTGTGAATGAGTAGGTGGAGGCCGAGGAAAACCACGGTGCGGAGACACACGTCGACAGCTACGGCTGGTTCACGCCGGCAGCCAAAGATGACGAGACCATCTCGTTCCATGAGCAGTGATAGTTTTTCTTTATGTTGTTGTTTTTATGGATCTTTTGCTGTGTAAAAACATATATTTGTTATGCAAGTCGCCTGACTTGGGTCAGTCTACCATTTCAGGCGGTTGGATGAATATCATACGTCTCCCAACCCTTCTTCCTCACCTCTTCTTCTTCCCCAACAGACCATCGCACGGGCCGTATGGATACTCCCCAACATGCGGTTGGATAAACATACTCTATGAACGAAAATTATGTGTGAGCGGTAGGATGGCCGAGTTTGGTTTGTTCACATGCGACAACACGTGTCAGTGAGGGTGCATTCCCTTGGTTGGGTTTGCGGCGTGCAGGAGCGACTGTGTGAGGGTGCGGTGCGACCGCGGCGTGCAGGAGCGACCGTGTGAGGGTGCGGTGCGACCACGACAGCCGTGCGCAAGTGTACCTCCTTCTCATTTTGAAAACTTTAGGTAAGCTTGGCAAAGATGTGTGGCGAAGTATGGCAATACAAGGCCTAGACCCAAACAGGATAACGTACATACTAGGAGTACTAGTGTTAAAAAAGAAAGGCGGGGTTTTCCTTCACAGGATTTAATCGATACAAATCCTCGTTTCACGTGTCAATTAATGCGTACTTTTTTCTCCAAAGATCAAAGAGCTAACCATCTCACTCCTCATCGCTTGATTAATACAGCGCCATGCAAACCAACCTTCTCATTTCCGCATGCATGCAGGGGATATTAATGTCCTTGGTTGCTAGTACGAGGCAAACCCCATCAATTTTCCTCGATTAGTGTTAGTGGCCTTCTGCAAATTGTAATTTTGATATACTAGCCTTGTGTACAAAAAAATGGAGGTAGTAACTATATTTGACTTCCTTCCCCATTGCGGTGACGTCGACGATATCTCGAACATTGTGGTTTGGCGAAGTGCATTCGACGGAGAACACCATTGAGGCCTTGAGGGAGATCACGGTAAGTCGTTCGCAAGTGCCGCCTACAAGCCGAGACAACCGCCTTATTTGCATCCAGGAAGTCCGTTGAACCAAAGGACGCGTAAATGTACTAGTACTACTAGTACACAATAGCGTCGTCCGTCCAGCTTAGTGCGCAGAGATGGTTTCTTGAAGAAGACAATGGAGAAGCGGAGTCAGCGAAGAGTGAAATGATGGTTGCTTCGTTCGTGCTTTTTTGATTTGATGCCTCACTGCTTTGTGATTTGTGATAGAAGGGACAGGAGAGTAGACTCTGTGCTCTATACTGTACTACATGCGTCCAAGCATGGGAGAAAGAGGAGAGATGTTGCATTTTTCTATTCCTTCAATCAATCAATCAGGGAGCTTCGGTTTCATCTTTTTGGTTTTGGCAATACCGTCCACAATGGTTCCCACGATGCCAAAAGCTATTTTCACGTTTGGCTACACATCGTGGATGCCCTTAACCGTACTACTTGGTTTTGCTCCTGTGTGCTATCTATACACATCTCAATTATATTGATCTAAAAAATTATAGAATCAAGATTAGTAAAAAGGAGGTGATTTTGCCGCGCGGTTGGCGGGGGAGGTTTCTTGTTTTTACAGGACGTTGTCCTAGCGGTTTGCTAACATGCGGTCCCACATGTCAGTGCTTTACCAAGCCGATCCGCGTCCCACATGAGGCAGAACAACGGTAGAAGCAACACGTGGTTAAGTTGAAGAAGATGAGGGAGAAGCGGATTCAGCAACGAGTCAAATGATGGTTGGTTCGTCCCTCCAACTTCTTTTTTTAGCATTATTACTTCGTCCCTCCAACTTAACTGTGGGTGTCGGGGTTATCTCGCGGGCGGGTTCGTGAGACGACAGATGCCACGAGTTGGCTTGTGGTGAGGGCATGACTGCTTTGGAGATCAAGGGACGGGATTGGGCAAACAACACACGGTGATTTATCCAGGTTCGGAACTCTCCGGAGAGATAATACCCCTACTCCTGCATGTCTGAATATATATGCGGTGTACATGTTGGGCAATACAAAGTTGCTCCTGGAGCTGTATCTGAAATCAGTAGCAGAGTGCTCACGGTCTCCTATATGCCTCATGGGCGTGTATGAGTGAGAGGAAGTGTGTGGCGTGGTGGCCTGAGCATGTATGCTTGTGTGGCCGAATGGATGGATGGCTAGCTAGCTTGCTTGCTAGCTAGCTTGTGTACGTGAGTGTCTCTGTCCAGGATGGATGGATGGATGGATGTTGACTTTGTAGTGTGAGCTAGCTTTGGGTGTAAGCTAGGTGGGCATGGGTGTGTGCTTGAGATGTAAGCTAGTGTATCTTACATCCCAAGCCATGTGTAGCTTGGGAGTTAGGCTAAGTTTTGTCCCTGGGGCATTTTATAAATCAATGCCCGGGGGACAAAGTACACTGTAGATGATGCTGCACGTGAGCGATCAGTGTATGCTTCATCAGTAATAGTGGTCGCGGTATGGCCGTCTTGTCGGTGTCGCGTCGGATGGGCGTCGTGGTTGACTTTGCGTAGCAGGCCGGCTGGAGCAGCCAGACAGGGACCCGGCGGGGCGGCCGGGTTGAGGAGTCCGGCCGGGTAGAAGGACTTGGCCGGGTTGAGCAACCCGGCCGGGTTGAGGGACTTGGCCGGGTTGAGCAACCCGGCCAAGTGCGAGCCGGGTTGAGGGGCGTTGCTGGCCCCGATGTTTTTGAAGCGTCGTTCGCCGTCTTGGGCCTACCCGGTGGTCATCCCCCCGTCAGTAGCCTCCGAGCCTCCGGGAAACTTGTAAAAGTTGTGCGGAGGGTTTTAGCAGGCGTCGATGAAGCAGTAGATGTCGATGACGACCGGCCGCGGACCGCAGCCGGCGCGGCTTGCTTCCGGTGGGGGCACGCGAGCGCACCCACTGGGTGTAGCCTCCGAGCCTCCGTGTAACTTGGAAAAGTTGCGCGGAGGGTCTTGCCGTTGTTGAAGAAGCTGACGGTCACGTCGAGGGCGCCGGGCGCGGACCCGGAGTCCGCCGGCTGAGGGGCGCAGGGCCCTGCCGGGCGCGGACGCGGAGTCCGCTGGCTGAGTGGGGGCGTGCGAGCGCACCCACTAGGTGTAGCCTCCGAGCCTCCGGGCAACTTGGAAAAGTTTGGCGGAGGGCCTTCGCTGTTGTTGATGAAGCCGACGGTGATGTCGAGGGTGCCGGGCATGGACGCGGAGTCCGTCAGCTGAGGGCCGTAGGGCCCTGCCGGGCGCGGACGCGGAGTCCGCCGGCTGAGTGGGGGCGCGCAGCGCACCCACTGGGTGTAGCCTCTGAGCCTCCGGGCAACTTGGAAAAGTTGCGCGGAGGGTCTTGCTTTTGATGAAGAAGCCGACGATGACGTCGAGGGTGCCGGGCACAGACACGGAGTCCGCCGGCTGAGTGGGGGCGCGCGAGCGCACCCACTGGGTGTAGCCTCAGAGCCTCCGGGCAACTTGGAAAAGTTGTGCGGAGGGTCTTGCTGTTGATGATGAAGCCGACGATGACGGCGAGGTTGCCGAGCGCGGACACGGAGTCCGCCGGCTGAGTGGGGGCGCGCGAGCGCACCCACTAGGTGTAGCCTCCGAGCCTCCGGGCGACTCGAAGAGTCGGCCGAAGGGTCTTGCTGTTGATGATGTGGACAACGGCGATGGAAACACCGGTTGTGGCCGGCATCGGGCCCGCAACCCGCGTGTAGCCTCCGAGTCTCCGGGCGAGGAGGGGGTTCCCCACAGCGATGATCGTGCAAAAGACAAAGTTAGTCCGTGTAGATATATATCAAATATTTGCTTTGTAGCATCGCAAGTTTTATGCGGAGGGTGCCGACTCGGTTTCGTTCGAGCCCCCTGTGACGCCCTCGATTCAATCGTACACTAATCATACACGCAAATGTGTACGATCAAGATCAAAGACTCACGGGAAGATATCACAACACAACTCTAGACATAAATTAAAATAATACAAGCTTTATATTACAAGCCAGGGGCCTCGAGGGCTCGAATACATCAGCTTGAATACAAACGAGTAAGTGGAAGCAACAATATCTGAGTACAGACATAAGTTAAACAAGTTTGCCTTAAGAAGGCTAGCACAAAAGCAACATCGATCGAAAAGGCAAGACCTCCTGCCTGGGAGCCTCCTAACTACTCCTGGTCATCGGCGGTCTCCACGTGGTAGTAGGCACCGGCGGTGGCATCTGGCTCCTGGGCTCCGACATCTGGTTGCATCAACCAGAAAGAAAAAGAAAGGGGAAAAAGGGGGAGCAAAGCAACCGTGAGTACTCATCCAAAGTACTCGCAAGTAAGGATCTACTCTGCATATGCAACATTATCAAAGGAAGGTTGTATATGTGGACTGGGCTGCAGAAATGCCAGAATAGAGAGAAGGCCTAGTCCTATTAAAGACTAGCATCATCTGGAAACCACCATCTTGCAGCAACAGAAGGGAGTAGAGTAGCATAAAGTAAAGTAGTAGTAGTGTTATCAACCTCGGCCAGAGATCCTTTCTCGACTCCCTGTGAGAAAGCAATCCCAGAGCCATACTATCCAGTTATCACCTCATCACAATCCAATTCTCATCACAAGTATCCAATTCTAGTTGTATCGATCGGGATACAACTCCGAGTGTCCGTTACCGTAGGACAGGCTATCGATAGATGTTTTCTTCCCTGCAGGGGTGCACCAACTTACCCACCATGCTTGATTAACTCCGGCCGGACACACTTTCCTGGGTCATGCCCGACCTCGGCCAAACAATACGTCGCAACAAGACCTAGGCTTAATAGAGAGGTCAGCACGCCGAACTATACCTATGCCCCCAGGGGTCATGGGCATCTCCCCGGGAACTCCTGCACGTTGCGTGGGCGGCCGGTGAGCAGACCTAGCTACCTCCTTAAAAAAAAGGTAGGAGCTTACCAGTCCAACCTGGCGCGCGCCGCTCAGTCGCTGACGTCTAATAAGCTTCGGCTGATGCATACGACGCAGAACGCCCATACTATGCCCACGTGATGGTTAGTGCTATCAGGCCAGAGGCCCCTCGGATCAAATATCCAAACCGTAGTGGATTAGGAACGCGCGGTAACAAGCAGAGACTCACGAAAGATGTGACCCTGTTGCCCCGTCTCGAGGACTTGCGGCAAGGGCTAAGAATGCCCGGCCACGCCTTGTAATTATCTCTCAGGCACCTTCCAGGTCAACCCGACTCCACATCACTCGCAATTATGCTCGCACGGGTACCCCTCAGGGTCGACCCGTCTTTAGTAACATGGTTAAGTGTAAAGTCATAGTAACCATAGTAACCGTGTGCCCAATCATCAAGGGGAAAACCCGAGGAATCACCCCTGGTGAATTCCACTCGATGTGATCATCAAGGTGAACGTAAGAGGAATCACCCCCGAGGTTCACACTTGAGGGGTTGCACGACAGAGTCGTATCGTAAGTGGTTAATGCGGAATCACCCTCGATGACCACGACCGAATAGCTACACTACAGGGTTAACATCAGAAGTGCTGTAGAGGTCTCACCCTCGGCACTCGATAGTAACCCAGCAGTGTCGAGCAACTAAGGGGAAAGTGATGTGCGGTGCCGGGGCCTGGTCTTCAATCCCGTTGATTGGGTCTTCAATGATGAAGCAGTGGCAACAAGGACAAGGTGGGGGTCACTGATGGATCACTAACCAACCTATACTAAGCAGTTTAGGATAAGCAGGTAAGGTATAACAGCAGATACAAAAGCAGGCTATGCATCAGAATAGGAGCAAACAATAATAGTAGCAAAATCTAATGCAAGCATGAGAGATGGAATGGGCGATATTGGGATGATCAAAGGGGGGGGGGGCTTGCCTGGTTGCTCGGACGAGAAGGAGGGAGTCATCGGTGACGTAGTCGATCACAGTGGCATCGCCATCCATCACGGGGTCTACCGAAGAGAAGAGGGGGGAGAAACAGTAAATACATAGAAATCAAGAGCATAACAGAACAATAGGCAGAACTAGACATGTTCTAACGCGGTGCTACACACTACCGGCGAAGTGGGTAACATCCGGGAATGATTTCCCGAAGTTTGGCATTTTCGGATAGACGAACCGGAGAGGAAAGCTTTGATGTTTGCTATGCTATGGACGTGTGGCGGACGAACAGACCACGTATTCGGATTCGTCCCGTCGTTCTGAGCAACTTTCATGTACAAAGTATTTTCATTTGACTTACGAATTATTTTATATGGTTTTTCAAAGTTTTAATCAAATACTGAAATTTGTTTTAATTACTAAATTCGTTAGAAAAATGAATTATGACGTCATGCTGGCGTCAGCCCTGCGTCAGCGATCAACAGACCAGTTGACTGGTCAATGGGGCCCACGCGGGGCCCACAGGTGGTGACAGGGTGTTGCCCAATCAGCATCTGACTGGGTCAACGGGACCCAGGGGGCCCAGTGGCAGCGGCTGTGGGGAGGTCCACGTGGACAGCCACGTTAGCGACGCCGGAAACGGCGCCAGAGTTGCTCCGGTGGCCTCCTGCAGCGGCGAGCTCGCCGGAGACGCTCGGAAAACAGCTACGGGGCACCGTTTAGCGTAGTTCTTGCTGCGTTCGAAAGGTCACTCCACCCCGCATCCGTTGGTGGCGGCAGAACGAGCAGGGGAGGTCGGCAGGGCCGCCGGCATTGATTCGTGGCGGCTATATGGCTCGGATGTGTGACGGGGAAGGCGAAGCAGCGTGCTACGGGGTGAAAGGAAGGTCTAGGGAGGATCCCCGTGGTGCGGCGAGTTCAACGGGGTTGAGCCCGTGACCAAAAGGTCACCGAAGCTTCACCGGCGGCAAGCTCCGCGGTGATGCGTTCGGCCACGATGGGAGAGACGGCTAGGGACCGTGCAAGGGCAGACGGAGAGAGGGACAGGGAAGGTGGTTGCTCACCGCGTGGCTACGGAAAGCCCTTGACGGCTTAGGAGCAGAAGCGCGTCGGAGAGGAGGAAGATCGCCGGTGATCGAGATGGAGGGGGCGGCTCGATCCGTGGCCTGCGGTCCTCCTTGAGCTCGATGGCGAGGCAGAGTCGAGGTAGGGGTCGCCGGCGCGTCTCATGGACGTGCTGGCGAGGCGCGGGGTGGACGGTGGTCGCGGAGATGACGAAGACATGGCGGCGATGGCGCTCGGAGGAGAGGGAGAGAGCTCGGTGAGGCGCGTGCAACGCGCCCCAGCCCCGATGGCTGCGCGGGGTTGACGAAGAAGAGGCCCACAGATCCCCAGGACTCGCTCCGGGGACATGGGGTCGACGGTGGCCACGGCGGGACGAGTTGGCCGGCCGTGAACACGCTCGGCGTGGGGAAGGGAAGGAGACCTGATGGGGGAGAGGGAGAGGCGGAGTGGGAGAGGGGAGTGGGGTGGTGCAAGTGGAGGCGGGGATCAAGGAGGCGAGGAGGCGCAGGCCTTATCCCCTCGCACGGCGTCGCCGGCGAAGTGGGTCCGGCGGGGACGGCGCCTGTAGCGACTCGGGTCGGGGAACAGTGC
>NC_057804.1:173198413-173217144 GCF_018294505.1 Triticum aestivum
GTTGAGGGGGGCCTTTTCCTTCTTCCTTTTTAAAACAGTTTTTTCTTCTGTTTTAGATATTTTAGGCAACTTAGACATTTTGCAAAAATGTTGGTTCACAACCAATATTACTTGTGGATTATTTGGCATATGATGAACATTTTAGTTTTCATGTTTGAGCAATTTTGAATTTCACTCAGAAATTGAAATGGAATTCAACTAGAATTTGAAATGGAATATTGATCAAAGTGACCAAGCACTGTTATAGCAAAATGATTAGCTTGATCTCAGGGATTACTATAGCATCATTACACTGGGGTGTTACAACTCTCCTCCTCTAAAAGAAATTCTCGTCCCGAGAATTAAGAGGTAGAAGGGAACAGGTCGGGGTATTCAGCACGAAGGTTATCCTCACGTTACCAAGTGGCTTCATCTTTAGTATGATTTGACCATTGCACCTTGAGGAACTTGGTAACTTTCTGGCGGGTTCGACGTTCAGCTTCTTCAATTATGCGGATCGGATGCTCTTTGTATGTGAGATCATATTGAATTTCAATCAATTCCGGATCCACTTCACGTTCCGGGTCCTTGAAGCATCGACGAAGTTGCGACACGTGGAAGATGTCATGAACATGAGAGAACTGAGGTGGCAACTCAAGTTGATAAGCCACCAGCCCACGACTGGCCAGAATGCGGAAAGGACCAATGTAGCGCGGAGCTAGCTTGCCCTTGACTCCGAATCGATGAGTGCCTCTCAAAGGAGTGACACGCAGATAAGCTTGATCATCACGTTGATAAGTTGAACCCCAGTGTTTCCGGTCATAGTTGCTCTTCTGGCGGGACTGGGCCGCCTTGAGGTTATCCCAGACAATACAAACCTGCTCTTCAGCTTGTTGAATAATGTCTGGACCAATGAGCGCTCGTTCTCCAGTTTCTGACCAATTCAGAGGGGTTCAGCACTTACGTCCATAAAGCACTTCGAAGGGTGCCATCTTCAAGCTGGCTTGATAGCTATTGTTATAAGAGAACTCCGCATAAGGGAGAGATTCTTACCACTTCTTGCCAAAAGAATTAACACAAGCTCGAAGCATGTCTTCAAGAATTTGATTGACTCGCTCGACTTGGCCTTGGGATTGGGGATGATAAGCAGTGCTCCAGGTAATATGAGTTCCCATTGCCTCTTGGAAACTATCCCAGAACTTTGAAGTGAATAAACTGCCGCGATCTGAACTAATCTCCGTCGGAATGCCGTGGAGTGACACAATTCTGGAGATATACAAGTTTGCTAATTGACTAGCAGTGATTGTCTCTTTGACTGGCAGAAAGTGAGCAACCTTCGAGAACTGGTCGATGACGACAAAGATAGCATCATCACCTTTCTGAGACTTGGGAAGGCCTGTGACAAAATCCATTTGGATCTTATCCCACTTCCATTCAGGAATCGGAAGTGGTTGTAGAAGTCCAGTCGGTTTCTGATGTTCTGCTTTGACGCGACGGCAAACGTCACATTCTTCAATGTATCGAGCAATGTCTTGCTTCATCTTAGACCGCCAGTACTTCTGACGAATGTCTAGATACATCTTGGTACTTCCCGGATGAGTAGAGAGAGGGGTGTCATGCGCTTCTTTCATCACCTTCTCTGTCATAAGCTCGAACCGGGGCACTACAATGCGATCTCTGAAGTATAAGGTCCCATCTTCAGTAAGCGAGAAATCTCTAGATTTCTCTAAGGCAAGATCATTTTTCATTAAATCAACGTGAGCATCTTTGGCTTGAGTAGACTTAATTGCTTTTAGAAGAGTTGGTTCTAGTACAAGGTTATTCAGAGAACCCTGTGGAACTAGTTGAAGGTTTAGCTTGCATAGCTCTTCATAAAGGCGGGGTTGAGCTTTGTAGACCATGTGATTATTGCAATAAGACTTGCGGCTCAAGGCATCAGCCATTACATTAGCCTTGCTAGGTGTATAAGATATACCGCAGTTGTAGTCAGCAATAGCTTCCATCCATCGCTGCTGATGGAGGTTCAGATCTGGCTGAGTGAACAGGTACTTCAGACTCTGATGATCGGTGAAGATCTCGCAACCATTACCGAGAAGGTACTGTCTCCATAGCTTCAGTGCAAAGATAACCGCAGCAAGCTCGAGGTCATGAACTGGGTAGTTCTCTTCATGAGGATGTACTTGACGAGAGGCATAAGCAATCACCCTGCGCTCTTGCATTAGGATACAACCTAAACCTTGATGTGAAGCATCACAATAGATGATGAAGTCCTTGCGAGAATCAGGGGGAGCAAGCACTGGGGCAGAAGTCAGCTTGTCCTTGAGTGCCTGGAAACTTTCCTGACACTTTTCAGTCCAATCAAACTTAACGCCTTTGTGCAACAGATTGGTCAGTGGCTTGGCAATCTTGGAGAAGTTCTTGACAAAGCGGCGACAATAGCTGGCTAGTCCGAGAAAGCTTCTGACTTTCTTGACAGTCTTCGGAGGGGTCCAGTCAAGAATAGCCTGAACGCGCTCTGGGTTGACGGCAATACCATCCTTGGAGATGACATGACCAAGGTAGGTGACTTCGGGTAACCAGAATTCACACTTGGAATACTTGGCATAAAGTTGATGCTCTCGAAGCTTCTCTAGAACAAGTCGAAGATGTTCAGCATGTTCTTCTTTGTTCTTTGAATATACCAAAATATCATCCAGATAGACTACAATGAACTTGTCGAGGTAATCCATGAATATGTAGTTCATTAGACGAGAGAATGTAGCTGGAGCATTGGTTAAACCGAATGACATGATGGTGTACTCGTAAGAACCATAACGAGTGACAAATGCGGTCTTTGAAATACCCTCTTCACGAACACGAATCTGGTGGTAACCCAACCTCAAGTCGAGTTTAGAGAATATAGATGAACCAGCCAGTTGATCATACAGATCATTGATCCGAGGAAGGGGATATTTGTTCTGAATTGTAGCTTGGTTGATAGGACGATAGTCTTGGACCAAACGGTTCATTCCGTCCTTCTTCTTGACGAAGAGAGAAGGTGCTCCCCAAGCAGAGGAACTTGGACGAATGAAACCCTTGCGAAGAGATTTGTCGATTTCCTCCTTAAGTTCAAGGAGCTCATGAGGCGGCATCTTGTAGGGTCGTTTGGCGATAGGAATGGTGCCTGGTTTCAAGTTGATGACAAACTCGACAGCCCAGGCAGGGGTGAGGGAGTCCTGGACTAGGGGGTGTCCGGATAGCCGAACTATCACCATCGGCCGGACTCCAAGACTATGAAGATACAAGATTGAAGACTTCGTCCCGTGTCCGGATGGGACTTTCCTTGGCGTGGAAGGCAAGCTTGGCGATACGGATATGTAGATCTCCTACCATTGTAACCGACTCTGTGTAACCCTAGCCCTCTCCGGTGTCTATATAAACCGGATGGTTTTAGTCCGTAGAGGAACAACAATCATACCATAGGCTAGCTTCTAGGGTTTAGCCTCCTTGATCTCGTGGTAGATCTACTCTTGTAACATCCACATCATCAATATCAATCAAGCAGGACGTAGGGTTTTACCTCCATCAAGAGGGCCCGAACCTGGGTAAAACATCGTGTCCCTTGTCTCCTATTACCATCCACCTAGACACATAGTTCGGGACCCCCTACCCGAGATCCGCCAGTTTTGACACCGACATTGGTGCTTTCATTGAGAGTTCCTCTGTGTCGTCACTGATAGGCTCGATGGCTCCTTCGATCATCAACAATGACGCGGTCCAGGGTGAGACTTTTCTCCCCGGACAGATCTTCGTATTCGGCGGCTTTGCACTGCGGGCCAATTCGGTTGGCCATCTGGAGCAGATCGAAAGCTACGCCCCTGGCCGTCAGGTCAGATTTGGAAGTCTTAACTTCATGGCTGACATCCGCGGAGACTTGATCTTCAACGGATTCGAGCCACAGCCGAGTGCGCCACACTGTCACGAGGGGCATGATTTAGCTCTGCTGCCGGACAATGCCCTGGAGGCCGCACACGAAACCGCTCTGACCCTCGATTCGGAGCCGGCTGCGCAGATCGAGGACGGATGGTTAGACACCGCCTCGGGGGCTGCAACCTCTACGACTATAGAGCCGAATACTAACTTTGTCCCTTCTGAAGCTCGTGACTCCAAGGTGCCGGACTCCTTGCCGGACTCCGAACCTCCCACGCCCCCACCAATCGAATCCGATTGGGCGCCGATCATGGAGTTCGCCGCCACGGACATCTTTCAACACTCACCTTTTGGTGACATTCTGAGCTCACTAAAATATCTCTCGTTATCAGGAGAGCCCTGGCCGGACTGCGGTCAAGACGGTTGGGATGCGTATGACGAAGAAATTCAAGACCCACCCACCACCCACTTAGTAGCCGCTGTCGATGATCTAACTGACATGCTAGACTTTGATTCCGAAGACATCTAACGACCAAGAACCAGCGCCTACTGGGCACTGGAAAGCCACCTCGTCATACGACATATACATGGTGGATATCCCAAAGGATGGGAATTGCGAAGGAACAACGGAGGAAGACCCCTCCAAGAAACAGCCCAAGCGCCGGCGTCAGCGGCGCCGCTCTAAATCCCGCCACAGCAAGAATGGCGATTCCGACAACGGAGATAATAATACCCCAGACAGTGCCGAAGACAACCCCCTCCAGCAAGATTCAGCGCAGGAGGACGGAGATGCCATCCCTCACAAGAGGGCGGCAGACGAAGAGGTAGAGGAAGATAGTTACATGCCTCCCTCTGAAGACAAGGCAAGCCTCGACGACGACGAATTTGTCGTGCCTGGGGATCCTGTCGAACAAGAGTGTTTCAAACGCAGGCTTATGGCCACGGCAAACAGCCTCAAGAAAAGGCAGAAACAGCTTAGAGCTGATCAGGATCTGCTAGCCGACAGATGGACGGAAGTCCTGGCGGCCGAAGAGCATGAGCTCGAACGCCCCTCCAAAAGCTACCCCAAACACAAGTTGCTCCCCCGATTAGAGGAGGAGGCATATAAACCTGCATCACCAGAGCACAATACGGCTGACCGGCCACCTCGTGGCCGTGACAGAGAGGCCTCTAGGCCCTTCACTAGAACCGTACCCCGGCATCGCTCGAACAGCACAAGGCCACAGGGGAATGCTCCGGACTTGCAAGATATATTGGAGGATAAGGCAAGACAATCAAGATTGATCTACGGATCGCGTGGGTGCCCCATGATACGTGATGACAACAGTCGCACCGGACACAGTAAGTCCGGCCGGGCCGAACACAATAGACAAAACTCGTTGGAGTTTCGCCGCGATATAGCCCAATACAGAGGCGCCGCACACCCACTATGCTTCACAGACGAAGTAATGGATCATCAAATCCCCGAAGGGTTTAAACCCATGAATATCGAATCCTATGACGGCACAACAGACCCCGCGGTTTGGATCGAAGACTATCTCCTTCATATCCACATGGCCCGCGGTGACGATCTTCACGCCATCAAATACCTCCCACTCAAGCTTAAAGGACCAGCTCGGCATTGGCTTAACAGCTTGCCAGTAGAATCAATTGGATGTTGGGAGGACCTGGAAGCCGCATTCCTTGATAACTTCCAGGGCATGTATGTGCGACCACCAGACGCTGACGACCTAAGCCACATAATTCAGCAGCCAGACGAATCGGCCAGACAATTCTGGACACGGTTCTTAACTAAGAAAAATCAAATCGTCGACTGTCCGGATGCGGAGGCCCTCGCAGCCTTCAAACATAACATCCGCGATGAGTGGCTTGCCCGGCACCTGGGACAGGAAAAGCCGAAATCCATGGCAGCCCTCACATCACTCATGACCCGCTTTTGCGCGGGAGAGGACAACTGGCTAGCTCGCAGCAACAACCTCAGCAAAAATTCCGGCAGTCCGGATACCAAGGATTGCAATGGCAGGTCACGTGGCAACAAGAATAAACGCCGCATTAACGGCGACAATAATGAGGATAAGACAGTCAACGCCGGATCCAGAGGCTCGAAACCCGGTCAGCGGAAGAAGCCATTCAAAAGAACTACTACGGGTCCGTCCAATTTGGACCGAATACTCGATCGCTCGTGCCAGATACACGGCACCCCCGAAAAGCCAGCCAACCACACCAACATGGACTATTGGGTATTCAAGAAGGCAGGCAAGCTAATTGCCGAAAACAATGACAAGGGGCTGCATAGCGATGACGAAGAAGAGACCCGACCACCGAACAACAGAGGACAGAAGGGTTTTCCCCCACAAGTGCGGACGGTGAATATGATATACGCAACCCACATACCCAAGAGGGAGCGAAAGCATGCACTCAGGGACGTATACGCGATGGAGCCAGTCGCCCCGAAGTTCAACCCATGGTCCTCCTGCCCGATCACTTTTGATCGAAGGGACCACCCCACCAGCATCCGCCACGCCGGATTCGCCGCATTGGTTTTAGACCCATTCGTCGATAGATTTCACCTCACCAGAGTCCTGATGGACGGCGGCAGCAACCTGAACCTGCTTTATCAGGACACAGTGCGCAAGATGGGCATAGACCCCTCAAGGATTAAACACACAAAGACGACCTTCAAAGGTGTCATACCAGGTGTAGAGGCCAATTGTATGGGCTCAGTCACACTGGAAGTGGTCTTCGGATCCCCGGATAACTTCCAAAGCGAGGAGTTAATCTTCGACATAGTTCCGTTCTGCAGCGGCTATCATGCTCTGCTCGAACGGACCATGTTTGCAAAGTTCAACGCGGTGCCGCACTACGCATACCTCAAGCTTAAGATGCCAGGCCCTCGAGGAGTCATCACGGTCAATGGAAACACCGAGCGCTCCCTCCAAACGGAGGAACATACAGCGGCTCTCGCGGCAGAAGTACAATACAGCCTCTTAAGGCAATTCTCGAGTCCGGCCGTTAAGCGACCGGACACGGCCAAACGCGCCCGAAGTAACCTACAACAAGACCACCTGGCGCGTTCCAAGCACGCGTAGCAATGCGACCCCAACCCTAGTCCTCGCAAGATCGCAAGACTGGTCCTTCACGTACATAATTACGCTCTGGACATACCATAGGCATAGGGGAAGGGGCACGACCACGACAGGCCCAGAATGCGGCTAAACCACATCAGGGGCTCCCAAGTGTGTCATTTCCTTTTTTTCTTCCTTTTTTCTTTCTTACCCACAAGATTCCGTTTACCAGAGGCCCTGTCCGGCAGTAGACCGGCCAAACTCACGATGCAACAGCCAGTGAAGGAGAAAAGCTACGACGAATATCCAGGTGGTCTCCCTTACGAGCATTAAATCTGTTTTATACACCACTCCACAGCCTACCCCTGGAGGGGAACATGTTTAATAGTCCCGTCCCTTGCTTATCGCACTATTTGTATCGTTCTGCATTCATAGCAGTACTTATTGAATAAAACAATGCACCACCTTTTTGCTTATAATTCCATTTCTTTCTTATACATATGTTCATTTGCAACATGTTGCATCCGTACACTCTGGTACGGCTAAAAACACTAGGGGCTTATGTTCCCCACATCATGGTGTGATAAGTCCGAACACTTTCACAAGTGCGGCACCCAAACTTATAGCATTATATGCATCATCTTTGAATCATGTCTTGGGTCAATAGTTGGGTTTGCCCGGCTCCCATGTTTTGGTACCTTACGTTCCGTTATATCGGCTAAGGTAGCACTGGGAGAACCACTGCGATTGCGCCCCAGTTGAGCTGGGCTAACGCCTCAGTGGAGAAAGCTAAAACTGACCGTCATGATGAGGCGAGAGCCGGTCGCTGTTCGAGAGGTTTTTTCGAGTCCCTAAAGACTTATGCCGCTTAGAGCGAGGAACCGACTTTGTCCGGCCCAGGCGTGGATAGCGCCCCGAATTCGGCCTTCCGAACACTAGGGGCTTCGCCGAAATTTAAAATTATAGAATTATATGGCTAAGTGAGAGTGTTCAAGCATTATAAGTCCGGATGCCTAGTTCGTCGTGTTGAGCGCCTCCCTAGATGGACCCAAATATGGGAACAAGAGTGCTCAAATTTATCCCGAACACCCCAGCACTCGTGGCATGGGGGCTGAAGCCGACGACTTGCCATCTCTCAGATTTGATAAACAGCCGCACAGAAGGTAATATTTTAAATCAACAAGCGTTGCTTAGCGCATATGAACAAAGTTTTCTGCGCACAGGATAACAAAATGTGAGTCTACTCAAATATTACATTATTGGAGCACTCACCCGCAATAGTGTGGGCACCCTTCAGGACACTCTTGTAACACATCTCGGGCGTGCGATACTCCTTGCCCGGCGGTGGCGCGTCCGTCACAAGCTTCTCAACATCCATCTTGCCCCAGTGCACCTTAGCACGGGCAAGGGCCCGACGAGCACCTTCAATACAGGCGGATCGCTTGATGACCCCAACCCATGGACACGCATCCACCAGCCGCCGCACCAGGCCGAAGTAGCTCCCAGGCATGGCCTCATTGGGCCACAGCCAAACTATGAGGCCCTTCATGGCCTGTTCGGCCACCTTGTGGAGCTCGACCAGCTGCTTCAGCTGGTCGCTAAGGGGAACCGGATGTCCGGTCTCAGCATACTGAGACCAAAAGACCTTCTCAGTCGAGCTCCCCTCCTCGGCCCTGTAGAAAGCGGCAGCATCGGACACGCTGCGGGGCAGATCTGCGAACGCTCCTGGAGAGCTCCGAATTCGGGTAAGTAATACGTAATCCACATCCACATGCTTGCTTTGCATGAAAAATGCCTTGCCCGACGCTATTTTCTTCAACGCCTCGATTTCCTGGAGGGCCTTGTAGGCTTCGGCCTTAGCGGCTTTGGCACTCTCAAGAGCCGATGCAAGCTCGGACTCTCGAGTCTTCGAGTCACGCTCCAAACTCTCATGTTTTTCCACGAGAGCCTGGAGCTCTTGCCATACCTCTGCCACCCGCGCCTCCTGCTTCTCTCGCTCGGCGCACTCCGCGGCCGCATTACGTTCGGCCACGGACACCGCCTCCTTTAGGGTCGCCACCTCGTTTGTGGCCCCTGCAATACCCACGTTATCCTTGTCATTATTTTTGCAACCAAATCCTTTTCTGTAAGGTACAACTTTAATAAGGTGCTACTCACCTTCTTTGTCCTCGAGCTGCTTCTTGGCACGGTCGAGCTTGTTCTCGGACCGCTCGAGGTTTTGCTTCAAAGCATTGACCTCCGCAGTCAGTGCGGCAGAGGTCAGCAGGGTAGCCTGCAATCCCATATCGACATATTTTTTATGACTCCTGCCTATATCTTTTTAGATCCTCAGTCCGGCTTTTCTTTCCGAACACCGAACCGAACTGTCTATGCGGTACTATTTTACATATATTAATATTCTTACCTCAAAGCCTGATAGAAGGCCGCTGCAGGCTTCGGTCAGCCCGCTTTTGGCGAGCTGGACCTTCTGAATCACCGCACTCATGATAGTGCGGTGTTCCTCCTCGATGGAAGCGCCGTTGAGCGCCTCCAGCAAGTTATCCGGCGCCTCCGGTTGGACGGAGGCCGCCGGCGCCACGGTCTTGCCCTTCTTACGAAGGGACCGCCCGCCGGACTCTGGAACCACTACAGGTTCCGGTGCGGAGTCCGGCACGAAGTCCGGGAGGTCGCCCTATGCCACCTCCGGGTCCTCCTCCTCCGGATGGGTCCCTCTCTGGGATCCCACCTCGACGTCGTCAGCATCGCGGGGAGAAGAGGCAGTTGGAAGTGAAGTGCTGTTCACATCCGACGAGCCCAAGGACCCGCTCGACGAAGCGGGAAGATCGTCCTTGGGCGGACTGCAGGGTTGTATGTGGCGTTAGAAAGACACCAAGTGGCAAAAAGAAAAATCATGAAGTCATTCGGGAGTCCGGATACTTACGATCTCGCTAGGGGCTTGGCTCTTGGAGGCCAATCCTCGTCATCGTCACCGGCGTTGGCAGAACAGTCCGGGGGAAGAGTCCTTCCCTTCTTGGACCCTTCGGCCTCCCTAGCTAGGGAGGCCTTCCTTTTCTTCCCTCCCCCCGCTGGGGGAGAGACCTTTTTCTTCTCCTCGTCCTCGGGGGAGGAGTCCGCCTCGGAGTCATCGGACACCTGAAAACGGGAACTCTTTCGAGTACCCGTGGCCTCCTTCTTGGCCTTCTTCTCCGGCACCACATGGGGTGCCGGAACCAGCAGCCCCGCCAGATGGGCATCCACTGGGTCTTCTGGCAAGGGGGCCGGACAGTTAGTCTGCTCGGCCTTCTTCAGCCAGTCCTGTCAAAGGAAAGGGAGTTTAGATCCCGCATAGAGTCAAACTATGGAAAACAAGTATCCCGTAAAGGGTAAAATCATTTACCTCGTCAGCCCGACGCTGCGAGCGGAATCCGCGATCTTCGGTAGCGGATGCGGGGGCCTCGACGCCCTTAAAAAGCACCCTCCAGGCATCTTTGTACCTAGTGTCGAAGAGCCCGCTCAAGGTTCGATGCTGAGCCGGATCGAACTCCCACAGTTTAAAGGCCCGTTGTTGGCACGAGAGGATCCGGCGGATGAGCATGACCTGGACAGGTATCCGGCGCCACGATGTCACTGGACAGGTATCCGGCGCCACGCAGCCTCTCGATGTGCCCCTCCATAACGGAGGAGGCCATCCACTTGCCTCCCGCTCCGGACATGCCTGGAGAAGGGCGAGGCGAGATGTGCGGACTTGGGCGCTGGAGCTCGAGTGCGCAGAGATGGATAAGCAAAGGAGGAAGAAGGCACAGGTAAAAAGGTGGATCCTTATCCCCTTATATATGGGCAGACGAAACTATGCGTCCCCACCGGCCTGGTAAAACTCGCTTTTCTCCCAAGCGCCGCAATCAATGGCGCGGTTGGGTTACCCACGTCCGTATTGATGAGAATCCCGGAATAAGGGGAGCACGATCTCTGCTTCGACAAGACGTGCCAAGGAAACTGCTTCGCTAAACGCGCTGAGGCGGTATAATAAAAACGATTCGAGTGAAGGCTTGGTTGTGGTGCGACGTCACGCCACGAAATACGTCAGCAGATTGAACTTGTGTAAATATTATTCTCTCTACGGTGGAATGTGGAATTTATTTTGCAGAGCCGGACAATATCCTGGTGTTCACAATCTTCTACAAATTATTTGGAGAAGGAACCCGCCTTGCAATGCCGAAGACAATATGCGCGCCGGACTCGTCGTCATTGAAGCCTGGTTCAGGGGCTACTGAGGGAGTCCTGGACTAGGGGGTGTCCGGATAGCCGAACTATCACCATCGGCCGAACTCCAAGACTATGAAGATACAAAATTGAAGACTTCGTCCCGTGTCCGGATGGGACTTTCCTTGGCGTGGAAGGCAAGCTTGGCGATACAGATATGTAGATCTCCTACCATTGTAACCGACTCTGTGTAACCCTAGCCCTCTCCGGTGTCTATATAAACCGGATGGTTTTAGTCCGTAGAGGAACAACAATCATACCATAGGCTAGCTTCTAGGGTTTAGCCTCCTTGATCTCGTGGTAGATCTACTCTTGTAACATCCACATCATCAATATCAATCAAGCAGGACGTAGGGTTTTACCTCCATCAAGAGGGCCCGAACCTGGGTAAAACATTGTGTCCCTTGTCTCCTAATACCATCCGCCTAGACGCACAGTTCGGGACCCCCTACCCGAGATCCGCCGGTTTTGACACCGACAAGGGGGTATTCCTGGAAGTTCTTCTGGAAAGACGTCTTGGAAGTCACGAACGACTGGAATCTTTTCAATTCCCTCAAGAGGTGCTGCGTTCAACGCATTCAAGACATAAAGTCGTGCTTCAGCGTTTTGAACAAGCTGAGCATGGTAGCTTACTATCTCATCGGAAGGATGTAGGAGGTGAACGACCTTGGTGGCGCAAACGATAGAGGCAGTATGCGCTTTCAACCATTCCATTCCCAGAATGAGGTCAATATTGGAAGAATCAAGAATAATGGGAGAAACATGAAATTCCAACCCTTCAATTTCAACGGGGACGTCGCGACCAATCATGGTAGTTTGACATCGGCCCGCATGGGTGCATACCACTATCGGGGTGTTCATGGCCTCGCATCGAATGTCGTGTGTGTATGCAAACTTTTCTGACATAAATGAATGTGATGCTCCTGAATCGAATAAAACAGAAGCCGGTACTGAATTAACAAGAAGAGTACCCATCACAGTGGCATGCTGGTCTTGAGCTTCATTCAGATCAACATGATTAGCCTGACCATGACCATAAGGTCTGGCATTATTGTTATGGGGCTGATTGTTACAGCCAGTTGAAGGTAGAGCCAGCTGGCTCTTTTTCTGATTGCACTCTTTAGCAAGGTGGTCGGGGCAACCACATCTAAAGCACATACCATCATTGGAATCGGGAGCAGGAGCTTGGGATGGTACATCTCGAAGAGGCTGCCTCTCTGGTGGAGGAGGCAGACGAGGTGCAGCATAGGACTATCTTGGTGCAGGTGCAGTTGGACGATACATGCTGTGGGGAATCCATATCCGACGCTTCTGCGCTGATGGGCCTGAAGATGGGCCAGCGTCACGGCTACGCCTAAGGGATCCCTGGTGTTCCTGAAGACCAGTCTCAATCTGAATAGCCTTGTTCACCAAGGTGGTGAAGTCGGCAAAGTCATGAACGAGAAGTGCTAGCTTGATATCAAGGTGAAGTCCGTCATGAAGCTTTTCTTGCCTACGAGCATCAGTAGCAATGTCTTCTTCAGCATAACGGGACAATTCCAAGAATTCCCGCTGATAAGCATCTACAGACTTGTTGCCTTGCGTGAGGTTACGGAACTCGCGCTTCTTCCTGTCCATGATTCCCTGAGGAATGAAGCGGGCACGGAAAGTGGCTTGGAAATCCGGCCAAGTGATGACCGTTCCAGCAGGTAGGGTACACCTGTGGATGTCCCACCATTGAGCAGCGGGACCCTTGAGGAAGAAGGATGCGAAGGTGACATAGCTGGCAGGGGCAACACTAGCAGACTCCATTTCGTACGTGATGTCTCGGAGCCAGTCATCAGCATCAAGGGGCTGAGTTGAGCTGCGGTAGATTGTCGGATTGAGGCCCATGAAGTCCTGCAGAGTAACTAGGGCTGGCTGCTGGTTCATATTCGGACGAGGAAACTGATCCATCATTCCTTCCATGAACTGGCGGTTCAGCTCAAACTGTTGCATCATTCCAGCAAAGAATTCAGGCGGTGGTGGATCGTTGCCACCACGGCCACGACCAGCCGGTCTAACCATCCTGCTAACATATAACAGGGGGGTAGTTCAGCATTGAGCATTTGCAAAGACAAGGATCATTCATGATGAAACAGGCATAATGAAAGAGGTAGGATGGATACCACTTAGTAGTCAACACGACAGTGTGTGCACTATTCAAGATGCTATTCTAAGGAGTAACTATGGCTTATCCAACTTTGGGGTGAATGTGGTCACGGGATCCTAATGTTAGAGTTAGTAAATTCGTTTAACCCGAGTAGAAGAGAGTTTAGAGACCCAGAGTATAGATGAGGAGTAAAAGATCCTAATACCACCCAATGGCGATGTGGGCCCGTAAGACACACAGCCAAGTTAGTAAAAGTTTTTTTTCAGTGACTAGACTCAACTTCGGCCAAGGAGTTGGAAAGGGGCTACCTACAGGCAGTCGGCTCTGATACCAACTTGTGACGCCCTCGATTCAATCGTACACTAATCATACACACAAATGTGTATGATCAAGATCAAGGACTCACGGGAAGATATCACAACACAACTCTAGACACAAATTAAAATAATACAAGCTTTAAGTTACAAGCCAGGGGCCTCGAGGGCTCGAATACATTAGCTTGAATACAAACGAGTCAGCAGAAGCAACAATATTTGAGTACAGACACAAGTTAAACAAGTTTGCCTTAAGAAGGCTAGCACAAAAGCAACATCGATCGAAAAGGCAAGGCCTCCTGCCTGGGAGCCTCCTAACTACTCCTGGCCGTCGGCGGTCTCCACGTGGTAGTAGGCACCGGCGGTGGCATCTGGCTCCTGGGCTCCGACATCTGGTTGCATCAACCAGAAAGAAAAAGAAGGGGGAAAAAAGGGGGAGCAAAGCAACCGTGAGTACTCATCCAAAGTACTCGCAAGTAAGGATCTACACTACATATGCAACATTATCAAAGGAAGGTTGTATATGTGGACTGGGCTGCAGAAATGCCAGAATAGAGAGAAGGCCTAGTCCTATCGAAGACTAGCATCATCTGGAAACCACCATCTTGCAGCAACAGAAGGGAGTAGAGTAGCATAAAGTAAAGTAGTAGTAGTGTTATCAACCTCGGCCAGAGATCCTTTCTCGACTCCCTGCGAGAAAGCAATCCCAGAGCCATACTATCCGTTATCACCTCATCACAATCCAATTCTCATCACAAGTATCCAATTCTAGTTGTATCGATCGGGATACAACTCCGAGTGTCCGTTACCGTAGGACAGGCTATCGATAGATGTTTTCTTCCCTGCAGGGGTGCACCAACTTACCCACCACGCTTGATTAACTCCGGCCGGACACACTTTCCTGGGTCATGCCCGGCCTCGGCCAAACAATACGCCGCAACCCGACCTAGGCTTAATAGAGAGGTCAGCACGCCGGACTAAACCTATGCCCCCAGGGGTCATGGGCCATCTCCCCGGGAACTCCTGCACGTTGCGTGGGCGGCCGGTGAGCAGACCTAGCTACCTCCTTAAAAAAAGGTAGGAGCTTACCAGTCCAACCAGGCGCGCACCGCTCAGTCGCTGACGTCTAATAAGCTTCGGCTAATGCATATGACGCAGAACGCCCATACTATGCCCACGTGATGGTTAGTGTTATCAGGCCAGAGGCCCCTCGGATCAAATATCCAAATCGTAGTGGATTAGGAATGCACGGTAACAAGCAGAGACTCACGAAAGATGTGACCCCGTTGCCCCGTCTCGAGGACTTGCGGCAAGGGCTAAGAATGCCCGGCCACGCCTCATAATTATCTCTCGGGCACCTTTCAGGTCAACCCGACTCCACATCACTTGCAATTATGCTCGCGCGGGTACCCCTCACGGTCGACCCGTCTTTAGTAACATGGTTAAGTGTAAAGTCATAGTAACCATAGTAACCGTGTGTCCAAACATCAAGGGGAAAACCCGAGGAATCACCCCCAGTGAATTCCACTCGATGTGATCATCAAGGTGAACGTAAGAGGAATCACCCCCGATGTTCACACTTGAGGGGTTGCACGACAGAGTCGTATCGAAAGTGGTTAAGGCGGAATCACCCTCGATGACCACGACCGAATAGCTACACTACAGGGTATACATCAGAAGTGTTGTAGAGGTCTCACCCTCGGCACTCGATAGTAACCCAGCAGTGTCGGGCAACTAAGGGGAAAGTGATGTGCGGTGCCGGGGCCTGGTCTTCAATCCCGTTGATCGGGTCTTCAATGATGAAGCAGGGGCAACAAGGACAAGGTGGGGGTCACTGATGGATCACTAACCAACCTATACTAAGCAGTTTAGGATAAGCAGGTAAGGTATAACAGCAGATACAAAAGCAGGCTATGCATCAGAATAGGAGCAAACAATAACAGTAGCAAAATCTAATGCAAGCATGAGAGATGGAATGGGCGATATCGGGATGATCAAAAGAGGGGGGGGGCTTGCCTGGTTGCTCAGGCAAGAAGGAGGGAGTCGTCGGTGACGTAGTCGATCATAGTGGCATCAGCGGCCATCACGTGGTCTACCGAAGAGAAGAGAGGGGAGAAACAGTAAATACATAGCAACCAAGAGCATAACAGAACAACAGGCAGAGCTAGACATGTTCTAACGTGGTGCTACACACTACCGACGAAGTGGGTAACATCCGGGAATGCTTTCCCAAAGTTTGGCATTTTCGGACAAACGAACCGGAGAGGAAAGCTTTGATGTTTGCTATGCTAGGGACGTGTGGCGGATGAACAGACCACGTATTCGGATTCGTCTCGACGTTTTGAGCAACTTTCATGTACAAAGTTTTTTCATTTGACTTACGGATTATTTTATATGGTTTTTCAAAGTTTTAATCGAATTCTAAAATTTGTTTTAATTATTTTAATTACTAAATTCATTAGAAAAATGAATTATGACGTCATGGTAGCGTCAGCCCTGCGTCAGTGATCAACAGACTAGTTGACTGGTCAATGGGGCCCACACGGGGCCCACAGGCGGTGACAGGGCGTTGCCCAGTCAGCATCTGACTGGGTCAACAGGACCCAGGGGGCCCAGTGGCAGCGGCTGTGGGGAGGTCCACGTGGACAGCCACGTCAGCGACGCCGGAAGCGGCACCGGAGTTGCTCCGGTGACTTCCTGCAGCGGCGAGCTCGCCGGAGACGCTCGGAAAACCGCTACGGAGCACCGTTTAGCGCGGTTCTTGCTGCGTTCAAAAGGTTACTCCACCCCGCATCCGTTGGTGGCGGCAGAACGAGCAGGGGAGGTCGGCAGGGCCGCCGGCGTTGAGTCATGGCGCCTATATGGCTCGGATGTGTGACGGGGAAGGCGAAGCAGCGTGCTACGGGGCGAAAGGAAGGGCTGGGGAGGATCCCCGTGGTGCGGCGAGTTCAACGGGCTTGAGCCCGTGACCAAAAGGTCACCGGAGCCTCGCCGGCGGCAAGCTCCGCGGTGATGCGTTCGACCACGATGGGAGAGACGGCTAGGGACCGCGCAAGGGCAGACGGAGAGAGGGACAAGGAAGGTGGTGGCTCACCGCGCGGCTACGGAAAGCCCTTGACGGCTTAGGAGCAGAAGCGCGTCGGAGAGGAGGAAGATCGCCGGCGACCGAGGTGGAGGGGGCGGCTCGATCCGTGGCCTGCGGTGCTCCTTGAGCTCGATGGCGAGGCGCAGTCGAGGTAGGGGTCGCCGGCGCGTCTCGTGGACGTGCTGGCGAAGCGCGGGGTGGCCGGTGGCCGCGGAGATGACGAAGACGTGGCGGCGATGGCGCTCGGAGGAGAGGGAGAGAGCTCGGTGAGGCCCGTGCAACGCTCCCCAGCCCCGATGGCTGCGCGGGGTTGACGAAGAAGAGGCCCACGAATCCCCAAGACTCGCTCCGGGAAGTGGGGTCGACGGTGGCCACGGCGGGACGAGTTGGCCGGCCGTGAACACGCTCGGCGAGGGGAAGGGAAGGAGACCTGATGGGGAAGAGGGAGAGGCAGAGTGGGAGAGGGGAGTGGGGTGGTGCAAGTGGAGGCGGGGATCGAGGAGGCGAGGAGGCGCAGGCCTTATCCCCTCGCCCGGGCGTCACCGGCGAAGCGGGTCCGGCGGGGACAGCGCCTGTAGCGACTCGGGTCGGGGAACAGTGCGAGGGGGAGGACGCGATCGGGGGAGTGTGGTCGGCCTGCTAGGATGGGCCGAAGCTCAAGGGGGGGATGGCCAGCTGGGCCAGTCGGCCCAGTTGAGGGGGGCCTTTTCCTTCTTCCTTTTTTTAAAACAGTTTATTTTCTGTTTTAGCTATTTTAGGCAACTTAGACATTTTGCAAAAATGTTGGTTCACAACCAATATTGCTTGTGGATTATTTGGCACATGATGAACATTTTAGTTTTCATGTTTGAGCAATTTTGAATTTCACTCAGAAATTAAAATGGAATTCAACAGGAATTTGAAGTGGAATATTGATCAAAGTGACCAAACACTGTTATAGCAAAATGATTAGCTTGATCTCAGGGATTACTATAGCATCATTACACCGGGGTGTTACACCCCCTTCAGTCTTTTTCATGTCCCCTCCGCTCTTTGGCTTTGCCTCTTGTTAGCTAGACAGCTCGGAGCCGGCCTCTAGCTGTTACGAAGAGTGGCCGCGGAGTGGAGCGTACAGTACTCAGACTACAGGAGCAGATTCGACCGACTAGATACTCATAAAGGAAATGACCGAGTTGCCCAAGCAGTGTTCTCCCAGACGCTTTTTGCGTGGGGTGACCTCAAGCTTTTGCTCTCGCTTAGCCGGACAGCCGCGCTGCGGTCTGTGGCTGAGAGTGGGCCTTCGGTACCGTATGCGCTACTAAGCCGTCTGCAGGAACGAACGTATCGGGCTGAGCGGCCAGCCTCCGGGCCGAGACTAGCCGGCGCCGGGGCGAACAGTGATGCAACTGTAATAAAGGCGGAGGTGGTCCCCAAGGGTTGCTCGGGGCTATCCGGTTTTGCATGTGGTGCAAAAAATAAACAGGTGAGGAGCTCACATTGCTTTGACGCGGACGAGGTGGAGGTTATCGATGACAGCCGGCGCGGCTTGGCGCTAGCGCGCCGACACACCCACTGGCGGTAGCCTTCGAGCCTCTGAGTGCTTGAAGGGGGGTCCCGGCCGGTCGGTCCCGATCGGCCAGGCGACAGAGCGGGACGCGACTGTGCCGCGTCGAGGCGAGCGGGATCGTCAGGCGTGCACTCCAGCCGGTCCGGTGTCGAAGTAGGCGGGCAGGCCAGTAAGCCACGCGACCCACGTCTTTTTCTTCTTCTATCCTGCAACACATATTTTTTTCTCAGGCGGCTTGGGCACTTTTTTTTTGGCGAGCCGGCCTTCTGATTTGTTTTTTTGGACGGGTCCAACCCCCCTCTGTTCTTTTTCTTTCGCGCGATGCAGTCGGCCGAAGCAGGAGCCGGGGAGCCTGTGCGCGCGTACAAGGCCGGCTGGCGGCGACCCGGCCGCGGTCAAGCGGGAGCCGGCGGGCGCGGCAGGAGCCAGCCAGCCGGCATGCGGGAAGCCGGTCGGCGCGAGG
>NC_057804.1:173218088-173228186 GCF_018294505.1 Triticum aestivum
GGAGCCGGCCCGGGCGAAACCGGCGGGCGCGGGGCGTGGACGGCTGGGGACGACGAGGAGGTCGCCGGGGCAGGCGACAGCGGCGCCGAAGGCCCTTGGTTGGGATGATGCCTAGCATACCGCAGAACGGAGGAAACGGCCTTGTGTTCGACCGGCCACGTTCGAAACGGGATCCTGTTCATCAGGAGGGATCTGGCATATGGCAAAACGGAGGAAACAGACTTCTGTTGGACCTCCTATGGTCGAAACGGGGTCCTGTTGATCGGGAGGGGTTTGGCATACTGCAAAACAGAGTAAACGGACTTGCGTTGGAGCGCGACGGCCGAAACAGGGGTCCTGTTCATCGGGAGGGGTGTGGCGTGTCGCAAAACGGGACTCCACGGGATACTGTTCATCTCCACCGTCGACCTCCTCCAGCCTCCATGGGCTACTGTTCATCCACCGTCGACCTCCTCCAGCCTCCACCAGTGACTATTCATCCACAGGCTCCTATTCATCCAGCCTCCACCCTGCGCTACTCCATCGGCTATTGTTTAACCATGTAACGCCCACGATGCGGCTATATCTCCCACGTGTTGAAGCACGACTTAGAGGCATAACCGCATGGTGGTTTTGTCGCAAGAAGGGTCATCTTCACACAATCCCATGTAATGAACAAGAATGGGATAAAGAGAGTTGGCTTACAATCGCCACTTCACACAATACATAAATAATATCCATACATCATTCAAAATACACTCAAAGACCGACTACGGTCAAATCCAAATGAAAAGAAGATAACCCCAAATGCTAGATCCCCAATCGTCCCGACTGGGCTCCGCTACTAATCATCTGGAAACGAAACATAGTAACGACCAAGGTCCTCATCAAACCCCCACTTGAGCTCGGTTGCTCCACTTGCACTGGTATCCTCGGCACCTGCATCTGTTTTGGTAGAATCTGTGAGCCATGGGGACTCAGCAATCTCTCACCCGTGAGATCAAGACTATTTAAGCTCATAGGTAGGAAAAAGGGGAATATGGTGGAGCTGCAGCAAGCACTAAGCATATATGGAGGCTAACATACGCAAGTGAGAGCGAGAAGAGAAGCAACGCATCTGTCGAGAAGCTAGAAGCGATCAAGAAGTGATCCTGAAACTACTTACGTTCATACATAACCCAAACCGTGTTCACTTCCCGGACTCCACCGAGAAGAGACCATCACGGCTACACACACAGTTGATGCATTTTAATGAAGTCAAGTGTCAAGTTATCTACAACCGGACATTAACAAATTCCCATCTGCCTCATAACTGCGAGCACTGCTTTCGAAAGATAATAGACCCTGCAGGGGTGTCCCAACTTAGCCCATCATAAGCTCCCACGGTCAACGAAGGATATACCTTCTCCCGGGAAGACCCGATCAGTCTCGGAATCCCGGTTCGCAAGACATTTCGACAATGGTAAAACAAAACCAGCAAAGCCGCCCGAAGTGCCGACAAATCCCGATAGGAGCTGCACATATCTCGTTCTCAGGGCACACCGGATGAGCCAGACGTCGGGTTGGCATAGACCCTTGTTGCCCAGGGGGCGCCGGACATCGCTCAGGTTGGACCAGCACTCGGAGGAGCACTGGCCCGGGGGGTAAATAAAGATGACCCTCGGGCTCGCGAAAACCCAAGGGAAAAAGGCTTAGGTGGCAAATGGTAAAACTAAGTTTGGGCCTTGCTGGAGGCGTTTTATTCAAAGCGAATTGTCAAGGGGGTCCCATAAATCACCCAACCGCGTAAGGAATGCAAAATCAAGGAACATAACACCGGTATGACGGAAACTAGGGCAAGAGTAGAACGACCACCTGAATTCTTCTGCTGGTAAGGCTGACGAAACGGAGGAGGAGGAAGGTAGAACTTTTGCTGCTTAGCTGCCACTTGAGAGGAAGAAGAAGACTGAACTGCATCCCTGATTCTCTTCTTAGAAGCCTCACACTTGAGCTGAGCACCTTCTTGCTTGAGTGCCATATTGTAGAATTGATCAAACTGAGTAGGCTCAACAAGAACGAGAGCTAACTGCAGATCCTCTCTAAGGCCACCTCTGAATTGATAGATCATACTCTTTTCATCAGGAACATCTTGTTTAGCGAAGCGAGCAAGTTTCTGAAACTGCTTGTTGTATTCGTACACTAACATGTTGCCTTGCTTGAGATTGCGGAACTCCAGACGCTTACTCTCAACAACACTGGTAGGAATGTGGTGAGCTTTAAAGTCCCGACAGAAATCAGTCCAAGTAATCACTCGACCTCCTCTGGAATCCTTGTATTGCTGGAACCAATCAGCTGCTTGGTCCTTGAGCTGAAAAGAAGCGAACTTGACGTAGTCCTCAGGCCTGACATTGCTGCATTCAAAATGCTTGTTGATATCCACGAGCCAATCGTCGGCGTCTGTGGCCTCGACACAGTAGCTGAAAGACTTCTGCTGATTTGCAAGGAATTGGTTGAGGGTAGGAAACTGAGGCTGATGATTGAACTGCCCTTGACCTTGATTCCCTTGGTTGCCTTGGCCTTGGTTGCGCTCTTGCATCAGCTGAATCAACAACCGAGCGTTGGCGTTTGTGGTTGCCATCAAAGCTTGCCATGCCTCCGGAGGCGGAGGTGGAGGTGGAGGGTTCGCCTGACTCCCATCATTGCGTTACAGATTTTGACGCGTTGGCGGAGCCATCCTGAAGAGGGTGACATCCGTTAGCATCTTGATAGACAGATAGACAGGTTGAATCAACGGATAGAAATTGCAACATATAGTCTTCACAATAAACATTCGAACAAGGATGAACGAATGAATTCCCAAAGCTAACATCACACATCCATTAAGGTGAGAAGCCACTTGATAAGAGATCGATGAATGAAATAAACAAGGTACAACTGGAACAAATAATTGGTAAGGTTTACCCAATCACAAACCAAATATCTGCGGAAGAAATGCTAGAGCTACTTGAATCCCACCTATAAACTCCCGAAACTTTCCGGTTATGCAATCAGGTGTTGGGGATACAGGGGAAGCAATATATCTCACCCAAACTAACAATCCCTACATCCAGCTGTATCCATCCGTCAACACATAACCAAGAAACCTTCGGAAATCGTGTACCTCAACCTTCAAAAAGCATCCGTTATACAAGTCATGGCAATACTCCCGAACTCCCCAGTACTGGGTGACGTCGAGGTTATCTCACCAACAACTGCATAAAAGAGATTTTCGATGTCGGCAAAACTCAGGTATTCTAGAACTGCAACGATAAAATTGTGACGACAACACCTCGGAGCTCAACTCCCCGGGACACTGCCACAACCCCTAAATGTCAGGAGGCACCAAGAACAATGTTCTCGTCACAAAACCATCGGAATGATTCCAAGATACCCGCGTGATCCTAAAATTTTTTTAGTGAAATTTGAGAAGAGGAAAGTCAAAACATCTACGTCAGGAGACCTCCCAAGAGCGACGAAGGGACTGAGGAGTAAAAAGAATCCTACTCTCCGATATATATAATCCTAAGACTCAAAACATTTTTTGTTCTAGACTCAATAATGCCAGCAATCAATCAAGCAGGGGGCTCCTAAGTCGGGGATGGCTCTGATTACCAACTTGTAACGCCCACGATGCGGCTATATCTCCCACGTGTCGAAGCACGACTTAGAGGCATAACCGCATGGTGGTTTTGTCGCAAGAAGGGTCATCTTCACACAATCCCATGTAATGAACAAGAATGGGATAAAGAGAGTTGCCATACAATCGCCACTTCACACAATACATAAATAAGATCCATACATCATTCAAAATACACTCAAAGACCGACTACGGTCAAATCCAAATGAAAAGAAGATAACCCAAAATGCTAGATCCCCGATCGTCCCGACTGGGCTCCACTACTGATCATCTGGAAACGAAACATAGTAACGACCAAGGTCCTCATCAAACTCCCACTTGAGCTCGGTTGTGCCACTTGCGCTGGTATCCTCGGCACTTGCATCTGTTTTGGTAGAATCTGTGAGCCACGGGGACTCGGCAATCTCTCACCCGCGAGATCAAGACTGTTTAAGCTCATAGGTAGGAAAAAGGGGAATATGGTGGAGCTGCAGCAAGCACTAAGCATATATGGAGGCTAACATACGCAAGTGAGAGCGAGAAGAGAAGCAACGCATATGTCGAGAAGCTAGAAGCGATCAAGAAGTGATCCTGAAACTACTTACGTTCATACATAACCCAAACCGTGTTCACTTCCCGGACTCCGCCGAGAAGAGACCATCACGGCTACACACACAGTTGATGCATTTTAATGAAGTCAAGTGTCAAGTTATCTACAACCGGACATTAACAAATTCCCATCTGCCTCATAACTGCGGGCACGGCTTTCGAAAGATAATATACCCTGCAGGGGTGTCCCAACTTAGCCCATCATAAGCTCTCACGGTCAACGAAGGATATACCTTCTTCCGGGAAGACCCGATCAGTCTCGGAATCCCGGTTCGCAAGACATTTTGACAATGGTAAAACAAAACCAGCAAAGCCGCCCGAAGTGCTGACAAATCCCGATAGGAGCTGCACATATCTCGTTCTCATGGCACACCGGATGAGCCAGACGTCGGGTTGGTATAGACCCTGGTTGCCCAGGGGGCGCCGGACATCGCTCAGGTTGGACCAGCAGTCGGAGGAGCACCGGCCCGGGGGGATAAATAAAGATGACCCTCGGGCTCGCGAAAACCCAAGGGAAAAAGGCTTAGGTGGCAAATGGTAAAACAAACTTTGGGCCTTGCTGGAGGAGTTTTATTCAAAGCAAACTGTCAAGGGGGTCCCATAAATCACCCAACTGCGTATGGAACGCAAAATCAAGGAACATAACACCGGTATGATGGAAACTAGGGCGGCAAGAGTGGGACAACCACCTGAGTTCTTCTGCTGGTAAGGCTGACCAAACGGAGGAGGAGGAAGGTAGAACTTTTGCTGCTTAGCTGCCACTTGAGAGGAAGAAGAAGACTGAACTGCATCCCTGATTCTCTTCTTAGAAGCCTCACACTTGAGCTGAGCACCTTCTTGCTTGAGTGCCATATTGTAGAATTGATCAAACTGAGTAGGCTCAACAAGAACGAGAGCTAACTGCAGATCCTCTCTAAGGCCACCTCTGAATTGATAGATCATACTCTTTTCATCAGGAACGTCTTGTTTAGCGTAGCGAGCAAGTTTCTGAAACTGCTTGTTGTATTCGTACACTGACATGTTGCCTTCCTTGAGATTGCGGAACTCTAGACGCTTACTCTCAACAACACTGGTAGGAATGTGGTGAGCTTTAAAGTCCCGACAGAAATCAGTCCAAGTAATCACTCGACCTCCTATGGAATCCTTGTATTGCTGGAACCAATCAGCTGCTTGGTCCTTGAGCTGAAAAGAAGCGAACTTGATGTAGTCCTCAGGCCTGACATTGCTGCATTCAAAATGCTTGTTGATATCCACGAGCCAATCGTCGGCGTCTGTGGCCTCGACACAGTAGCTGAAAGACTTCTGCTGATTTGCAAGGAACTGGTTGAGGGTAGGAAATTGAGGCTGATGATTGAACTGCCCTTGACCTTGATTCCCTTGGTTGCCTTGGCCTTGGTTGCGCTCTTGCATCAGCTGAATCAACAACTGAGCGTTGGCGTTTGTGGTTGCCATCAAAGCTTGCCATGCCTCCGGAGGCGCAGGTGGAGGTGGAGGGTTCGCCTGACTCCCATCATTGTGTTACGGATTCTGACGCGTTGGCGGAGCCTTCCTGAAGAGGGTGACATCCGTTAGCATCTTGATAGACTGATAAACAGGTTGAATCAACGGATAGAAATTGCAACATATAGTCTTCACAATAAACATTCGAACAAGGATGAACGAATGAATTCCCAAAGCTAACATCACACATCCATTAAGGTGAGAAGCCACTTGATAAGAGATTGATGAATGAAATAAACAAGGTACAACTGGAACAAATAATTGGTAAGGATTACCCAATCACAAACCACATATCTGTGGGAAGAAATGCTAGAGCTACTTGAATCCCACCTATAAACTCCCGAAACTTTCCGGTTATGCAATCAGGTGTTGGGGATATAGGGGAAGCAATATATCTCACCCAAACTAACAATCCCTACATCCAGTTGTATCCATCCGTCAACACATAACCAAGAAACCTTCGGAAATCGTGTACCTCAACCTTTGAAAATCATCCATTATACGAGTCATGGCAATACTCTCGAACTCCCCAGTACTGGGTGACGTCGAGGTTATCTCACCAACAACTGCATAAAAGAGATTTTCGATGTCGGCAAAACTCAGGTATTCCAGAACTGCAACGATAAAATTGTGACGACAACACCTTGGAGCTCAACTCCCCGGGACACTGCCACAACCCCTAAATGTCAGGAGGCACCAAGAACAATGTTCTCGTCACAAAACCATCGGAATGATTCCAAGATACCCGCGTGATCCTAAAAAAAATTAGTGAAATTTGAGAAGAGGAAAGTCAAAACATCTACATCAGGAGACCTCACCAGAGCGACGAAGGGACTGAGGAGTAAAAAGAATCCTACTCTCCGATATATATAATCCTAAGACTCAAAACATTTTTTGTTCTAGACTCAACAACGCCAGCAATCAATCAAGCAGGGGGCTCCTAAGTCGGGGATGGCTCTGATTACCAACTTGTAACGCCCACGATGCGGCTATATCTCCCACGTGTCGAAGCACGACTTAGAGGCATAACCGCATGGTGGTTTTGTTGCAAGAAGGGCCATCTTCACACAATCCCATGTAATGAACAAGAATGGGATAAAGGGAGTTGGCTTACAATCGCCACTTCACACAATACATAAATAAGATCCATACATCATTCAAAATACATTCAAAGACTGACTACGGTCAAATCCAAATGAAAAAAAGATAACCCCAAATGCTAGATCCCCGATCATCCCGACTGGGCTCCGCTACTGTTCATTTTGAAACGAAACATAGTAACGACCAAGGTCCTCATCAAACTCCCACTTGAGCTCGGTTGCGCCACTTGCGCTGGTATCCTCAGCACTTGCATCTGTTTTGGTAGAATCTGTGAGCCACGGGGACTCAGCAATCTCTCACCCGCGAGATCAAGACTATTTAAGCTCATAGGTAGGAAAAAGGGGAATATGGTGGAGCTGCAGCAAGCACTAAGCATATATGGAGGCTAACATACGCAAGTGAGAGCGAGAAGAGAACCAAAGCATCTGTCGAGAAGCTAGAAGCGATCAAGAAGTGATCCTGAAACTACTTACGTTCATACATAACCCAAACCGTGTTCACTTCCCGGACCCGCCGAGAAGAGACCATCACGGCTACACACACAATTGATGCATTTTAATGAAGTCAAGTGTCAAGTTATCTACAACCGGACATTAAAAAATTCCCATCTGCCTCATAACCGCGGGCATGACTTTCGAAAGATAATATACCCTGCAGGGGTGTCCCAACTTAGCCCATCATAAGCTCTCACGGTCAATGAAGGATATACCTTCTCCCGGGAAGACCCGATCAGTCTTGGAATCCCGGTTCGCAAGACATTTCGACAATGGTAAAACAAAACCAGCAAAGCCGCCCGAAGTGCCGACAAATCCCGATAGGAGCTGCACATATCTCGTTCTCATGGCACAATGAGCCAGACGTCGGGTTGGCATAGACCCTGGTTGCCCAGGGGGCGCCGGACATCGCTCAGGTTGGACCAGCACTCGGAGCAGCACTAGCCCGGGGGGGTAAATAAAGATGACCCTCGGGCTCGCGAAAACCCAAGGGAAAAAGGCTTAGGTGGCAAATGGTAAAACCAAGTTTGGGCCTTGCTGGAGGAGTTTTATTCAAAGAGAACTATCAAGGGGGTCCCATAAATCACCCAACCGCGTAAGTAACGCAAAATCAAGGAACATAACACCGGTATGACGGAAACTAGGGCGGCAAGAGTGGAACAAGACACCAGGCATAAGGCCGAGCCTTCCACCCTTTACCAAGTATATAAGGTGCATTAATTAAACAAGAGATATTGTGATATCCAAAAATATCCATGTTCCAACAAGGAACGAACTTCATCTTCACCTGTAACTAGCAACGCTATAAGAGGGGCTGAGCAAAAGCGGTGACATAGCCAAACAACGGTTTGCTAGGAAAGGATGGTTAGAGGCTTGACATGGAAATATGGGAGGCATGATAAACAATGGCAGGTAGAGCTAACATAACGATAGAGCGAGCAACTAGCAAAGCAAAGATAGAAGTGATATCGAAGGTATGGTCATCTTGCCTGCAAAGTTCTCAGAGTTGTCGAAGGCTTGATCCTCGGAAGCGTTCTCGATAGGTTCCTCGTGCACGTACTCGTCTCCCGTATCTACCCAAAGCAAGAACACAAGCAATGGAACCACAATCAAACATGGAGCAATGCACAAGCAACATGATGCAATACATGACATGATATGCGAGATGTGATATGCAATGCATATGCGGGCTCCGGAAGGGAAAATGATGAAAAAGGCATCAACTTGGCAAACCAAGTATGCCGCTGGAAAGATGAGATGATTTTGGTTGAAATTGATATAAAGATCACCGGAATCGGATGCACGGTTTGCAAATGGCAAGCAAAACAAGAATGCCACAAATCTGCGATTAACAGCATGATGCTACTTAGCATGCAACAAGAAACTATGCTACAGCTCCCCAATATAAAAACAAAGCATATGGAAGTGATCTACAGGAGATGCTTGACAAAAGAGGAACACTGAGCTACGGCTAAATCACACCATAGCAGGTTCAAACAAGTATGGGAAAAGTGCAAAAGATATCAGGTTGGACATGGCATAAACAGCATCAGGTAGCAATGTTCAGAGCAAGAAATCAACATGCTACAGGAACTTATAATAGCAAAACAAGGCATGACATGATTCTACTCAAAGCATAGAACAAAAATCCCTTACTGACCATGAGCCAAAAAGGATCAGAAGATATGATGGCACACATGTAAACATAGCAAGTTTTGTTAACAGATTCAACAAACTGAGCATGGCATTGACAGAATTATGAAGGCATCTTCGCGAGCTCGATTCACTCACCACAAGTCATTGCATGACAAGATAAGCATAGCATCAGCAATAAGACATATTTATGAAGCTATCCATGGCAAGAACAAGTTCATAGCATACAAAGATCAACTACAACATTGGCAAAATTGAATAACATGTAAACAATCTGCCAGGAAACATTTTGTAGCAAAAGTAGAGCACGAAAATGACATGCTAGACTACTCCATAATTTCAAACAGGGGCATCAATGGATAGAGCATAACCATATGTTCAAAACATCCTTACTGAAGTATCTCAAAATATGCATGTATCTCTCTGTAGCATCATGTTTACATGGCAACAAAATAACAGTAGAACAGGGACTAAAATCAGCAACATCACGAGGCCTATTTTGCATGCTTGTGCTAGTCACCACATTGATCACACAAATAAATGGTAAGCACCTCTGTAAAGATAGCATGGCATAGTTCAAAACATATGTAGGGCTCAAGTTCATAAGATGCACACATCAATCATGGCAAAAATGACAAAAGTGCATGTTCTGGTAAGAATCTGAAACTAACATCACATAGCCCTCTTCCAACAGCATTTCGGGCATCAAGATGAGCTCAAATGAAAATGATGCAATGAGATAAAATGATTTACTCGTCGAGACGAACAATTCGGTATGCTACACGCCCAAAACGGAGCCACGTGTGCAAGGATACGGTGCGATGAACAAGTCATAAAAATACTGCAGACTTAGAGGAAAACGAGGTCAACCTAGGGTTTATTCCAGATCTGGATCCGGCTCGGGCGCGCAGATCGAGGCGGGCCGAAGCCTCGCTGGAGCTGCTGGTCGGGAGGGGGCTGGAGAGGAGCTCGGCGAAGCTGGGGCGCCCGGATCCGGCGGAGGTCGACGACGGCAACCGCGACGGGGGCCGGCGGCGTCGGCCGGGGACGCGGGCGGCGGCAATCACGACGGGGGCTAGCGTTGGGCGGCAGCGCGCGGGCGACCCACGGGGTGACGGAGGCAGAGGA